>NC_135233.1:207135464-207440089 GCF_051348905.1 Ranitomeya variabilis
CTTTGTGCGGATTTCGCAGCGTTTTACACCTGTTCCTCAATAGGAATCCGCAGGTGAAATCCGCATAAAAATCACTGGAAATCCGCGGTAAATCCGCAGGTAAAACGCAGTGCCTTTTACCTGCGGATTTTTAAAAAATGGTGCGGAAAAATCTCACACGAATCCAGAACGTGGGCACATAGCCTTAGGGTTGGCATTAGGGCTAGGGTTGGAAATAGGGTTAAGAATAGGCTTGTGGTTAGGGTTAGGTGTTATGATCTGGTGGCCTAAGAGCAGCATGGGACGTACTCTGGAGAAGGTGGTACCTGTACTGACCGCAGACCCTAAACTTAACACCGCAACTAGAAGTAGCCGTGGAATGTACCTAGCGCTCCCTAGACATCTCGACACAGCCGGAGGACTAATTACCCCTAGACATTGAAAAGGGAAAACTATCTTGCCTCAGAGAAAATCCCCAAAGGATAGACAGCCCCCCACAAATATTGACTGTGAGAGGAGAGGGAAATAACATACGCAGGCTGAAATCAGATTTTAGCAAAGGAGGCCACTTCTAGCTAAATAGAAAGGATAGGACAGAGTACTATGCGGTCAGTATTAAAACACTAGAAAATATCCACCACAGAAAATACAAAATCTCCACAGCTAACTAAAGATATGGAGGGTATATCTGCATCTCCAGAGATACCAGCTTGGCTAAACAAATTCTTATACAGACCAAGCTGGACAAGACAAAAACATGGAAAAGAACTGAACAATAAGGCCACAGCATGTGGACAGCAAAAATCAAGGCCAGAACTTATCATTGTTGAAATGAACAGCAAAGCAGGAGAGACCAGGCAAAGATGTGAATCCTCCAGGAACAATGGACAACTGGCACTGACTAAAGGGTCAAGCAAGACTAAATAGCCCAGTCAGAATGGCAAAAAGTGAACACACCTGATAACTGCTGTGATTCAGAGACAGCAGTTCTACCACTTACAACCACCGGAGGGAGCCCAAGAGCAGAATTCACAACATAACCCCCCGCTTGAAGAGGGGTCACCGAACCCTCACCAGAGCCCCCAGGCTGATCCGGACGAGCCAAATCAAAGGCACGAACCAAATCCTCAGCATGAACATCGGAGGCAGCAACCCAAGAATTATCCTCCTGGCCATAACCCTTCCATTTGACAAGATACTGAAGCTTCCGCCTCGAAAAACGAGAATCCAAAATCTTCTCAACCACATACTCCAACTCCCCATCAATCAACACCGGGGCAGGAGGATCAACAGAGGGAACAACGGGCACCACATATTTCCGCAACAAAGATCTATGAAAAACATTATGGATGGAAAAAGAGGCCGGAAGGGCCAAACGAAAAGACACTGGATTGATAATCTCAGAAATCCTATAAGGGCCAATAAACCGAGGCTTAAACTTAGGGGAAGAAACCTTCATAGGAACATGACGGGAAGACAACCAGACCAAATCCCCAACCCGAAGCCGGGAACCAACACACCGACGACGGTTAGCAAAACGCTGAGCCCCCTCCTGAGACAACACCAAATTGTCAACAACATGAGCCCAAATTTGCTGCAACCTATCAACCACAGAGTCCACCCCAGGACAATTAGAAGGCTCAACCTGCCCCGAAGAAAAACGAGGATGAAAACCAGAGTTACAAAAGAAGGGTGAAACCAAGGTAGCAGAACTAGCGTGATTATTAAGGGCAAACTCGGCCAATGGCAAGAAAGCCACCCAATCATCCTGATCAGCAGACACAAAGCATCTCAAATAAGTTTCCAAAGTCTGATTAGTTCGCTCGGTTTGGCCATTTGTCTGAGGATGAAATGCAGAAGAAAAAGACAAATCAATGCCCAGCCTAGCACAAAAGGCCGTCCAAAACCTAGAAACAAACTGGGAACCTCTATCGGACACAATATTCTCCGGAATGCCATGCAAACGAACCACATGCTGAAAAAACAACGGAACCAAATCGGAAGAGGAAGGCAATTTAGGCAAAGGTACCAAATGAACCATCTTAGAAAACCGGTCACAAACCACCCAGATAACTGACATCCTCTGGGAAACCGGAAGATCCGAAATAAAATCCATAGAAATATGTGTCCAAGGCCTCTCAGGGACCGGCAAAGGCAAAAGCAACCCACTAGCGCGGGAACAGCAAGGCTTGGCCCGCGCACAAGTCCCACAGGACTGCACAAAAGAACGCACATCCCGTGACAAAGAAGGCCACCAAAAGGACCTACCAACCAAATCTCTGGTACCAAAAATCCCAGGATGACCAGCCAACACAGAACAATGAACCTCCGAAATCACTTTACTAGTCCATCTGTCAGGAACAAACAGTTTCCCCACTGGACAGCGGTCAGGTTTATCAGCCTGAAATTCCTGAAGAACCCGTCGTAAATCAGGGGAGATGGCAGAAAGAATCACCCCATCCTTCAGAATACCGACCGGCTCAAGGACCCCAGGAGAATCAGGCAAAAAGCTCCTAGAGAGGGCATCAGCCTTAACATTCTTAGAATCCGGAAGATACGAGACCACAAAATCAAAACGGGAGAAAACCAGGGACCATCGGGCCTGTCTAGGATTCAGCCGTTTGGCAGACTCGAGGTAACTCAGATTCTTATGATCAGTTAAGACCACAATACGGTGCTTGGCCCCCTCAAGCCAATGTCGCCACTCCTCAAATGCCCACTTCATAGCCAACAATTCACGATTGCCGACATCATAATTGCGTTCCACAGGGGAAAACTTTTGAGAAAAGAAGGCACACGGTTTCATCAAGGAACCATCAGAATTCCTCTGAGACAAAATGGCCCCTGCCCCAATCTCAGAAGCGTCAACCTCAACCTGAAAAGGAAGAGAAACATCCGGCTGACGCAACACAGGGGCAGAAGTAAATCGGCGTTTAAGCTCCTGAAAGGCAGAAACAGCCGCAGAGGACCAATTCGTCACATCAGCGCCCTTCTTCGTCAAATCGGTCAGGGGTTTAACCACACTGGAGAAGTTGGCAATGAAACGGCGATAAAAATTAGCAAAGCCCAAATATTTCTGAAGGCTCTTCACGGATGTGGGCTGGATCCAATCATGAATGGCCTGAACCTTAACCGGATCCATTTCTATAGATGAGGGAGAAAAAAATGAAGCCCAAAAAAGAAATCTTCTGTACTCCAAAGACGCACTTAGACCCCTTCACAAACAAGGCATTATCACGAAGGATCTGAAATACCATCCTGACTTGTTTCACATGAGACTCCCAGTCATCTGAAAAAATCAAAATATCATCCAAATATACAATCATGAATTTATCAAGATAATTCCGAAAAATATCATGCATGAAGGACTGAAACACAGATGGAGCATTAGAGAGTCCGAATGGCATCACAAGGTATTCAAAATGGCCTTCGGGCGTATTAAACGCAGTTTTCCATTCGTCACCCTGCTTAATACGAACAAGATTATATGCCCCTCGAAGGTCGATCTTAGTAAACCAACTAGCCCCCTTAATCCTAGCAAACAACAGAAAGCAAAGGCAAAGGGTATTGGAATTTGACCGTGATCTTATTCAAGAGGCGATTATCAATACAGGGTCTCAAGGAGCCATCTTTTTTGGCAACAAAGAAAAAACCTGCTCCCAATGGTGAAGAAGATGGCCGAATATGCCCCTTCTCCAAGGACTCCTTAACATAGCTCCGCATGGCGGTATGTTCTGGCACAGACAGGTTGAAAAGTCTGCCTTTAGGAAACTTACAGCCTGGAATCAAGTCAATAGCACAATCACAGTCCCTATGCGGTGGAAGGGAACTGGACTTGGGCTCATTGAATACATCCTGGAAATCTGACAAAAACTCAGGAATTTCAGAAGAGGGGGAGGAGGCAATTGACATCAAAGGAACGTTACCATGAACCCCCTGACAACCCCAACTAGTCACAGACATAGATTTCCAATCTAATACCGGATTATGCACCTGTAACCATGGGAAACCCAGCACAATAGCATCATGCAAATTATGCAACACCAGAAAACGACAATCTTCCTGATGGGCTGGGGCCATGCACATGGTCAGCTGTGTCCAAAACTGAGGTTTATTTTTAGCCAACGGTGTAGCATCAATGCCCCTCAAAGGAATAGGACTCTGCAAAGGCTGCAAGGGGAAACCACAACGTCTGGCAAATTCTAAATCCATTAAGTTTAGAGCGGCGCCTGAATCCACAAATGCCATGACCGAAAATGACGATAATGAGCAGATCAGGGTCACAGATAACAGAAATTTAGGTTGTACAGTACTGATAGTAACAGAACTAGCGATTCTCTTGGTACGCTTAGGGCAATCAGAAATAACATGAGCAGAATCGCCGCAGTAAAAACACAACCTATTCTGACATCTGAATCCTTGTCGTTTAGCTCTAGACACAATCCTATCACACTGCATAGGCTCAGGACTCCGCTCGGAAGACAATGCCATAGTGTGCACAACTCTGCGCTCGCGCAAGCGCCGATCAATCTGAATGGCCAGAGACATAGAATCACTCAGACCAGCAGGCGTGGGGAACCCCACCATAACATCTTTAACGGATTCAGAAAGACCCTTTCTGAGAATTGCAGCCAAGGCATCCTCATTCCATTTAGCCAGTACAGACCATTTTCTAAATTTCTGGCAATATGATTCTGCCGCTTCTTGACCTTGACACAGGGCCAACAAGGTCTTCTCAGCATGATCCACCGAATTAGGTTCGTCATACAATAACCCAAGCGCCTGAAAAAAGGTGTCAACATTAAGCAACGCCGGATTCCCAGGTTCCAGGGCAAATGCCCAATCCTGGGGGTCACCACACAGCAGAGATATAACAATTTTAACCTGCTGGATGGGATCACCAGAGGAACGGGGTTTCAGAGCAAAAAACTGTTTACAGTTATTTTTAAAGCTCAAAAATCTGCACCTATCCCCAAAAAACAAATCAGGAGTTGGAATTCTAGGCTCTAAAACCGGAGTCTGAACGATATAATCGGAAATACCCTGTACTCTAGCAGCAAGTTGATCCACACGAGAAGCCAATCCCTGAACATCCATACCAGCGCCGAACTCCTGAGCCACCCAGAGGTAAAGAGGGAAGGAAAAAAAAAACAACAGACTACAGAAAAAAAAATGGCTCAGCACTTTCCTTCCCTTCTTCTGAGATGCGGTTAACTCATTGTTGGCCAGTTGTACTGTTATGATCTGGTGGCCTAAGAGCAGCATGAGACGTACTCTGGAGAAGGTGGTACCTGTACTGACCGCAGACCCTGAACTTAACACCGCAACTAGAAGTAGCCGTGGAATGTACCTAGCGCTCCCTAGACATCTCGACACAGCCGGAGGACTAATTACCCCTAGAGATAGAAAAGGGAAAACTATCTTGCCTCAGAGAAAATCCCCAAAGGATAGACAGCCCCCCACAAATATTGACTGTGAGAGGAGAGGGAAATAACATACGCAGGCTGAAATCAGATTGTAGCAAGGAGGCCACTTCTAGCTAAATAGAAAGGATAGGACAGAGTATTATGCGGTCAGTATTAAAACACTAGAAAATATCCACCACAGAAAATACAAAATCTCCACAGCTAACTAAAGATATGGAGGGTATATCTGCATCTCCAGAGATACCAGCTTGGCTAAACAAATTCTTATACAGACCAAGCTGGACAAGACAAAAACATGGAAAAGAACTGAACAATAAGGCCACAGCATGTGGACAGCTAAAATCAAGGCCAGAACTTATCTTTGTTGAAATGAACAGCAAAGCAGGAGAGACCAGGCAAAGATGTGAATCCTCCAGGAACAATGGACAACTGGCACTGACTAAAGGGTCAAGCAAGACTAAATAGCCCAGTGAGAATGGCAAAAAGTGAACACACCTGATAACTGCTGTGATTCAGAGACAGCAGCGCTACCACTTACAACCACCGGAGGGAGCCCAAGAGCAGAATTCACAACAGTTAGGGGTGTGTTGGGGTTAAAGTTGTGGTTAGGGTTGGGATTAGGGTTAAGGTTGTGGTTAGGGGTGTGTTGGGGTTAGTGTTGGAGTTAGAATTGAGGGGTTTCCACTGTTTAGGCACATCAGGGGTCTCCAAACGCAACATGGCGCCACCATTGATTCCAGCCAATCTTGCGTTCAAAAAGTCAAATGGTGCTCCCTCCCTTCCGAGCCCCGACGTGCGCCCAAACAGTGGTTTACCCCCACATATGGGGTACCAGCATACTCAGGACAAACTGGGCAACAATTATTGGGGTCCAGTTTCTCCTGTTACCCTTGTGAAAATAAAAAATTGCTTGCTAAAACATAATTTTAGAGGAAAGAAAAATGATTTTTTATTTTCACGGCTCTGCGTTGTAAACTTCTGTGAAGCACTTGGGGGTTCAAAGTGCTCACCACATATCTAGATAAGTTCCTTGGGGGGTCTAGTTTCCAAAATGGGGTCACTTGTGGGGGGTTTCTACTGTTTAGGCACATCAGGGGCTCTGCAAACGTAACATGATGCCCGCAGACCATTCCATCAAAGTCTGCATTCCAAAACGTCACTACTTCCCTTCCGAGCCCCGGCATGTGCCCAAACAGTGGTTTTCCCCCACATATGGGGTATCAGTGTACTCAGGAGAAACTGGACAACTTTTGGGGTCCAATTTCTCCTGTTGTCCTTGGGAAAATAAAAAATTGTGGGCTAAAAAAATCAGTTTTGAGAAAAGAAAAATTATTTTTTATTTTCATGGCTCTGCGTTATAAACTTCACTTGAAGCACTTGGGGGTTTAAAGTGCTCACTATGCATCTAGATAAGTTCCTTGGGGGGTCTAGTTTCCAAAATGGGGTCCCTTGTGGGGGAGCACCAATGTTTAGGCACACTGGGGCTCTCCAAACGCGACATGGTGTCCGCTAAAGATTGGAGCCAATTTTTCATTCAAAAAGTCAAATGGCGCTCCTTCCCTTCCGAGCCCTGCCGTGCACCCAAACAGTGGTTTACCCCAACATGTGAGGTATCAGCGTACTCAGGACAAATTGGACAACAACGTTCGTGGTCCAGTTTCTCCTTTTACGCTTGGGAAAGTAAAAAAAATTGTTGCTAAAAGATCATTTTTGTGACTAAAAAGTTAAATGTTAATTTTTTCCTTCCATGTTGCTTTTGCTGCTGTGAAACACCTGAAGGGTTAATAAACTTCTTCAATGTGGTTTTGAGCACCTTGAGGGGTGCAGTTTTTAGAATGTTGTCACTTTCGGGTATTTTCAGCCATATAGGACCCTCAAACTGACTTCAAATGTGAGGTGGTCCGTAAAAAAAATGGTTTTGTAAATTTCGTAAAAATGAGAAATCACTGGTCAAATTTTAACCCTTTTAACTTCCTAGCAAAAAAAAATTTTGTTTCCAAAATTGTGCTGATGTAAAGTAGAGATGTGGGAAATGTTATTTATTAACTATTTTGTGTCACATAACTCTCTGGTTTAACAGAATAAAAATTCAAAATGTGAAAATAGCGAAATTTTCAAAATTTTTGCCAAATTTCCGTTTTTTTCACAAATAAACTCAGAAATTATCGACCTAAATTTACCACTAACATGAAGCCCAATATGTCACGAAAAAACAGTCTCAGAATCGATAGGATCCGTTGAAGCGTTCCTGAGTTATTACCTCACAAAGGGACACTGGTCAGAATTGCAAAAAACGGCCAGGTCATTAAGGTCAAAATAAGCTGGGTCATGAAGGGGTTAAAGGTGTCCAGGTTTGGGATTCAAGTCTAGCCACACTATGTGACTGCAGACTTCTAAATCCTCAGAGCGCACAGTGCGCTCTGTCAGGACTCTGCGGGAGTGGGTGGACGTGTGACCGTAAGTAGGTAATTTGCACACATGCCAACTAGACGTGTGCGGCCTCTCTTCACAAATGAATTGTACGAAGCTGGACACGACTAGTCAGAATGTGACCAGAAGTATACAAATCACATACCTGGCTCAGATGACCGCCCACTGCCGGCAATGGAGAATCCTGACAGTGCGCATTGTGCGCGTTAAGGATTCACAGGTATGCAGTCACATAGAATTACTTATTACATTTCCGTTACTGAAAAGGAAACTCACGCGTTTCTGGCATGTTAGCGCCTTTAGTCATGAAAATTTGAATGCTCAACAAATATGGATGTTCCATCTTCATCCCATGCAGAGTTGGAAGTTTTTCCATTTCTTCATCTTTTGTATAACATTTACAGGTCTATCCAGCCTGCGATTTCCATAATTCCACCACTTTTTCCCTCTTGGTGTTTCCCTTCATTCGTTACTGAGAAATCAGCATTTGTATTGATATGTAAATGGCTATGGTAGAACTGAAGCCTCCGTCACTCCAGCTCTTCCCCACTGACTCATGCCGCTTGACTGACTGCTCCTGTGTATCAAGCTGGAGGAGATGGTGCAGGGTGGGGAAGAGAGCTGCAGTTCGGGGCCCAATTTTCTAAAAGCGGACAACCGCTTTCTATTCACAGAGCGATGACTGAAACTGTGCCGACATCACCCCTGTGAATGAAAGACCGAGCCTGCCGGGGGGAATAAAGTCCATTTCCTCCTGGCAGCGGGGCTCTCAGTGCTGTGGCCACACGTGACACAACACTGCAGATTAATCCTACAACTGCAGGTCAATGCAGTGTTCCCTTTAAATGTGAAATCATCTCGTTGTTCTCTCACAGCACAAGGTGTGGTGCAATGCACAAGAAATAGGGAAAGTTCATCGAAATTCACGCCGTCATGGGGAACAGCCATACTATAGAAGTACAAAATGTGCACAGTGATGGGTTTTTGCTTAAGAAGCATATAACGTTTCTGGAGCAAATTAGGAAGGATTGTGAATCGCTTCACTTGGAGAATCTAAAGGTAAACGGGTTTTGCAGCAGAAAGATAAAGTGTCGGCTTGTGCAATTAAAAGCAGTGGTAAATGAATTAAGGGTTAATGGCGTTTTTTGCTAACTCATTTGATAGCAGCATAATGTAGAGGCAGAGACCCTGATTCCAGGGACATATCACTTGCATTGCTGGCTGTTGGAGTTTTGATAAAATATCTGTTTTTTCTGCTGCGGATCTAGCAGTGCTGTAAATGCTGAGCTCTGTATAACCCCGCCCACACCACTGACTGGTAGTTGTCTGTTTATACTGCGCATAGACAGAAAGCTACCAATCAGTGGTGGGGGTGGGGTTACACTGCAGGTGGACTACATGGCATGTGTCAGCTAGTCCTCTACTGATAATCTCCTGCTGATAAAACACTGATTTTATTGAAACAATAAAACAGCCTAGTAAGTGACACATTGCTGGAATCAGGGTCTCTGTACTGAGCATAGCACAGTGTATCAGTAGCCTGGGTTGCTTTTTGTATCTAATCCTTCCTACTGCTGTATGTACAGAGGCTCTTTCTACTTTCACTTGTGAAAAGTTAGACAATGTTGTCTAAAGAAAAAATGGATCCGTCGATGGAAAAAAGAAGAAATGAAGTGCAAGGAGGAAAGCCATTCAACCCATTCCAATTAGATGAAGCAGAACCTGCCTTTGACAGCTACAAGGTACGAGGCAACATGATTAATCGATAGAAAGCACACCGGACCCAGACGCCTGTCTGCCCTCCGCTCACAATGACTCGCCGAGGCGGACATAGCCTTCATCTTTGTTAAAGGGGTGTTAGTGTAGAAAACCCATTGTATATGAAGAATTCTAAGCTCGTACGCGGGAGGTTCAGAGACCTCTATCATGGTCCGAGCAAAGACGTCTCTCTAGAAGAGGATCCCATCTGCCATGTTATAGTCAACCAGCCGATGCAAAGTGCTCGGTGTAATCATTAATTTGCCCCATGATGGCGCTGCAATAACATTGAGATTATTTTTTTTAATGAACGTAATGTCATGGGGTTCTTGGGATCTTCTAGAAAGTAAGGACTTTTCCAAGCAAAAAAACTCCATCAAATGAAGCAAGAAGTTCATTATGGGCAGTGGGCACAGAGGGCATCCTGGGTGGTAGAGGCTGTAACTGTTCGTATGACAAGACTTTTTGTTGTTGGATATGTGGAAAATGAGGCAGTAAGAAGGCAAATAGATGGTAGAATTGATTATTAAAAGGCAGAGAGAGAAAAGAAACATAATAGGGGGGGAGGGGGGGGGATAGGCGTTCAGTAGAAAATAAAAATGGGCCCCCAAATAGTAGGTACCAGAAAGATAGCAAAAATCCAAATTTTGTGAGCCTTTTTGTTTAAAAAAAAATGTATCTTGAATACTACTGAACCATTAGATTTATTAAAAAAGTAAATATTACGATACGATAAACTTTATTGATCCAGAGGTTAATATTTCTAATAATGTCAAACATGAAAAATTATTAGCCCCCTCGACCCTAAAAGCTGTAGACACCTTTTTGATGAAAATTTGAACTCGCCCTTTTTGTCGAATTTCAATTCCGATGCATTACCAGAACTTTACCGGCTACTGCACTTTTACTTATTACTATTTCTCAATCATTTAGATGTATCTTGGCTCTCGTTTTAGATAAATTCAGTGGTCTAACTAAGCCTGGGGGGAAGTCCCACAAAGTCCCATATTAAAAGACTTATTAAACACCTGTGATAGTTGGAAGCCACAGACTTTAGGTTACAACACTGGATAAAGTTCAACTAATCTCATGTTATATTCTTGATTCTTTCAAGTTGCCCAGTTCTTTATGGAGGACCTGTTACCAGGAGAAGGGGGCAATTTTTGTTCTTCATTCCCACTGCTTAATTAAAATACAGTCCCAGAGATTTGATCTTTTCTAGTCAGTGCTATTTGTTATATCTACTTGAGGGGGTGTGGCTCACAGGATCCTCTAGGGCGTGTCTTTAAAATGCTCTGCATTATTATACTTAGGGCAACGCCCCTTTGTAAAAGCTAGAAAAAATAGCACTAAATAGCCTAAAAAGAATCGTATGGTGGATTTTAATGAAGAAAAAAAATGGAGTAATCCGGGAAGCAACAGGAATAAAATCAAAGCAAAAACTGGGCCCTTCTGACCTGATGACAGATCCTCTCTAAAAGATTAAAGATTTAGGGTATGTGCACATGTTAAAGTGCTGCAGAAATTTCTGCACCCTTTCAGCAGCTCTTGGCAGGAAAAAAAAGCAGTGTAAAATGTGTCATTTGGTTGAGTTTTTTACATGTATTTTTGTTTCAGATTTTTCCATTCTCATTAGCATAGATTAAATCTGCAGCAAAAAATGAAAGAATTGACACTGCAGATTTAATACTGCTGCAAATCTGCATGTAAAAATTAAGCAACATGTGCATGAGACTTCAGGAATCTCCTTCACTGCTGGAACGAAGAAATCCTTGACGTTTTGTGACAAAACGGTGCAGAAAAATAAGCGACAAAAATGCAACATGTGCACAGACCTGAAAGGTAACTGAAAGATAGGTGGTGTCCCCTGCAGCACCATCACACGGTAAATAAAGCATTAATTTACCCCAACAGACTAATTAAAATTATTTACTCTTCTTAAATGTTATGCTGCAATTTTTGCACCATTGTGCAATTTCTCATTACTTTCCATGGGTAAAAAATGCTGAAAAAATTGCAATGCTGCAAATTTTCAAAAACTCTGCAGTGCTTTTCAGTCAGGATAAAAAAAAAAAAAGTTTGTGTATGAGATTTCTGAAATCTCATTGTTTTGCTGGTTCTATACAATGTATCTCTTTTTCCACCTAAAACCCCCCCACAAAAATGCACCCTATGAACATACCCTAAGGGTAGCAAAACATCTTCGCTACCACCATGATTTACTGTTGGTATGCCATACCTGTGTCATCAAGAGAGGGCCAATGTAATTATATATTGTTTTCAGACTCATATAATTTTCCCTTATCCAATGGATAGGGCATAATTTGATTTTTGGTGACTCGCCCTTTTACGTTTTATAGAGACAGCAGAAAATCAAATCATAAATCATAAAACAGATGAGTCATCAAAACAAAGTGAGTTATTATGGAGGACTTCAACCTCCCCTGATATATTTCTGAAGTGGAAACCTGCAGGTCCAGCAAAAGAAGCAAGCTTTTGACAAAAGTAAAAGCCAACTAGCATTCACTACTTGATGCAGGACCGAACAGGAGAGTAGGGGTCACTTTTAGACTAAATTTTGACAGGCCGGGCTGAGCTCCATAGTAGATCCAGCACAGCAACTATTGGCAAACCCCGGCCGCTATGGTAACCCATTTGCACCCTGCAGTCGGCAGTTTACATGCTGCATACAGAAACTATAAAAGTCTGTAACTTCAACCTCCTTTTGTTGAAATTACAAGACCCTCTACAGATGTCTTGATTTATGTGAAGGAGACTAGTGATGCTTAGGGATCGCGTGACATAATGTCATGTGATCTCCTGGAAAGACAGCACCAACACCGCTGGAACAGTGCCGGCACCGGAGGTGAGTAAAAGTTCCTATTTTATTAGAGGGAAACATGGGGATTGAGAGGGGTTATCTGAGTAGGAAACTAGATGTACAGCGACCAAGGTTATTAACGGGGGGTCTGCAATACCAAGGCAGCTTACCCAACTTGGGGTTATTCAGTTTGGTAAAAGGCTGCTTAGGTGGTGCTTACACAATGATTTTGCAATGTGGTTTCTTATATTGTGATTTTCAAAAAACGCAGCTGATTTAACAGCATTTTTGGGAAAACCACGACCAAAAAATGCATAAAGAACATATTGTGTGAACACAGAGTTGGGGATTTATTTAATCTCTCCTGCCGGCTCGTCAGTCTTTAGAGACGTCGAAGGAGTGCACAATAAAAGTAACAAGTAGTAAAGTAAAGCGATCAGGGACAACATACCGAGCATACGTCAGTGATGACAACCGGCGAATGCTCAATGGGGTAGGGACTAGCCCAGCCCCTGAAAGGGTCGCCTGTTTAGGGGTGGGGACAGCAGCTGCTGCCGTCACCGCTGCTTCGGCCCTCTGATGACGTCTCCTTTGAGAATCTCCAATGTATGCTGGGATACTAAAACGAAACCTCATCGGAAGTAAGAAAAAAACACACAGGAAGTTAGAGATGGAATTTTTAATTGAACAATGCTTAGTTTTTTACTTTAGAGAATCCTTACATTTCAGTTAGTTTTCAGATAACCTATTTTAAAGGGAATCTGTCGCCAGAAAAAAACGCTATTAGCCTGCAAATATGGGGTTAATCTGCAGGTTAATGGCTTTATTAATTGTGCTGGTGCCCGCAGTTAGTTGAACCCTGCCGGAAGAAAATTAACTTTGTACCCCCACCCCGGTAGCGTTCTTTTTTCAATCACAGGGGCGGTGTCGGTGCGCGTTTGTCTCTGCTCTAAGTGTAGAGAGCGACTACTGTAACAGCACCCTGGACCTGACTGGTTCTACATTGGGGGCCGGCTGTCAGTCAAGGCCGGCTGTCAGTCAAGGCCGGGGGTGCAGTTACATCCGCCCATTTATATACTCTGAGTGGTCAATGAACCAGCGCCGCCCATGTGGCTGCAACCCGAATTCTGCCGGGAGGAATAAAGTGCATTTTCTCCCGGCAGCGTTCAGCTAAGTGCCGACACCGGGTTGTTTAATAATGCTATTCACCTGCAGATTAACCCCATATTTGCAGGTTAATCTTGTTTTTTATCTGGTGACAGGTTCCCTTTAAATCTTATTTCAGCCATATTACTCACTAGTTGTTGATTTGCCATTCCAGCCTCTACACGTCTGGGAAGACTTTGCTGGTAATTTCTGATACTGTCTACGGGCTGAGAAAGGGGCAGGATGCAGCATGAGGAAAATGGTAGTGGGTGATGGACCCACCCAACAGTTACCCTCGTGAAAAGCCGGGTTCACCCAATGTCTGGAGCTTTTTCTGACTGTCATGGGCTTCTGATTCCAGAGGAGCTATAGACCTCACTTAGGCAAAGTCCAAAATATGCTACTTTGGACTTGTAGACCCTTTTTCTGGCTGTGTCCATCTCTTTTAGGCCAGACCCAATAGTGCAGTATTAGTGCTAATATGTCCGGCTTACAAGATGGACAACGGATGTAGTCCAAAGTCGTCTCATTAAAGTGTCGCTCTGTTGGAGGCTCAGCTGAAACTTTTTTCAAGCATTGAATCAAATGACCCCATTGAGCCGGTAACTTAGCCTCAGAATAGTCTGAACCCAGCGTGGATCTAGCTTTAGTTTTTTTAGCTGTTATCAATAGATAGTATATAAAGAAACCAGCAATGTGCAAATTTAATTAAACCATATATTAACTCAATAATGACTATGATTAATTGGGAGAACTAGAGTTATTTTATAAAAATATTATTTATTAAATACAAACAATAAAAGAGCTACAACAAGAAAAATACAAGAAAAATACACGTATCAATTTATATGTTAGCATGGACAAATACCAATATATAGTGTGATCCCAAAAAGTGCAAACGCACAGCGGTCACAATCCTGGACTGATTAGAGCAGCTGTCAATCATATAGTTATTAGGTGGCCATAATGAACAGCACGGAGCAAAAAATCCCCATTATATATACAATAAGAGAAGGTACTTCCTCCCGTATTGAAATTAAATACTAAGAGCTGATATGCTGCATATATTAAAAAATGATTGCTGCCCCAAAGTAATAAATAAACGTGAAAGGTTAATTACCCATGGAATACGATGTTCAGTCCGGGACCAGACCACTCTCCCCGACGCGCGTTTCGCGAGAGTAACTCTCGCTTCCTCAAGCGAGCCCCCTTGAGGAAGCGAGAGTTACTCTCGCGAAACGCGCGTCGGGGAGAGCGGTCTGGTCCCGGACTGAACATCGTATTCCATGGGTAATTAACCTTTCACGTTTATTTATTACTTTGGGGCAGCAATCATTTTTTAATATATGCGGCATATCAGCTCTTAGTATTTAATTTCAATACGGGAGGAAGTACCTTCCCTTATTGTATATATAATGGGGATTTTTTGCTCCGTGCTGTTCATTATGGCCACCTAATAACTATATGATTGACAGCTGCTCTAATCAGTCCAGGATTGTGACCGCTGTGCGTTTGCACTTTTTGGGATCACACTATATATTGGTATTTGTCCATGCTAACATATAAATTGATACGTGTATTTTTCTTGTATTTTTCTTGTTGTAGCTCTTTTATTGTTTGTATTTAATAAATAATATTTTTATAAAATAACTCTAGTTCTCCCAATTAATCATTGTTATCAATAGATGTATCGCTCCTTTGTCTGAAAATCGGCCACAAAATACAATTTATGATCCATTCACATGTAAAATTCTTTTCAACCTGGGTCACCATCTCTACTTTTTCTAATTTCCAAATATCTGTCAAGCATAACTTCACCTTTTTCTGTATTCCTACCATATAGTGAATCTTCACCTTCTACCTGTGCTAATTGATAACTGAATATATCTTTATACTGGTCAGAACTCCATTTCTCCCAATACAAAACTCCAAATCTCTTACATCGACGTAGAGCTAACAGCTAAAATTTCCCTTCCTGTATCCACCACTAGAGGGAGCCTTGGGGCTGCTTATTGAGTTTGATAGGCATTAGTATGCAGTAAGCTCCATCTAGTGGTAGCTGTAGGTAGCAAGTAAGTTACTATTGGGTCTTTGTAGGGAAATTAAGTGCTCTCTGTCAAAAATAACTTTGTAAGGATATGATATAAAGGAGTTCTCTGGAGAAAATAATTTATCACCAAGTAAGAGGATATGTGATAATGTATAAATCAGTGGTGGTCCTACCACTGGTACCTGAACCAATTGACAGAATGGTGCTCTTTTATCCTCGATAGACTGGAGCGGCAGTGCACACCCTGTTCCCACTTGCCCTGGTGTGGTGGAAAGTGGGGTAATATTTGTGGTTTTCATGTCAGCTTTGTAATGTCAGTTGACATTAAGCCCAGAGGTTAGTAATGGAGAAGCGTCTATAAGACACCCCTATTACTAACCCAATAGTCAAATATAATAAAGACAAACAGAGTAAAGGCCTTTAGTTGAAATAAAAACACAGACTCCTTCATTTGAAAGAAACGCTCCCCATCCTCTTTTACCTATTTATTACTGTAAAATTAAAAATAATAAAACGCCATATTCCTCACCTGTCTGTCGACAATCCTTTTGTTCCACAATGAAGCCAACTCTGCTACATCTGTATTTCATGGCTGAGCTGTGGCATCATGCGACCGCTCAGCTGTGAATCCAGGAGACACGGAGCATCATGTCACAGCTCAGCCATGAAATACAGATGTAGCAGGGTTAGAGCGCGTCATGGGACATCTGGATTGTCGGACAGGTGAGGAATATGGTGTTTTATTATTTTTAATTTTACAATTATCAATAAATGAAAGAGGATGGGGAGTGTTTCTTTCATATAAAGGAGTCTGTTTTTACTTCAACTAAAGGACTTGATTCTGTATTTCTTTATTACATTTGACTATGGGCTTAGTAATGGGGGTGTCATATAGACGCTTCTCCATTCCTAACCTATGGGCTTGATGTCAGCTGACATCAACCTCACAAATAATACCCCACTTGCCACTGCACGAGGGCAAGTGGAAAGAGTGAGGCAAAGCGCCAGAAATGGCGAATCTAATGGATGCACCTTTTCTGGGGCTTCTGCGGGCTGCTGTTTTGAGGCTGGGGAGGGAAGATATCCATGGCCACTTCCCAGTCTGAGAATATCAGCCCCCAGCTGTCTGCTTTATCTTGACTGGTTATCAAAAATGCAGGAAACATTTCAACAATTAAAAGAAACTGCATGGGGCCCCTGTACTTTTTGTTAACCAGCCAAGATAAAACGGATAGCTGGGGGCTGTCATGGCTGTGATTGAACCGGAAGTGACCACACCTGCGCTGCAGCCTTTAAAAGAAATTTGTTTGGGCTGCCGAAACCTAAAAGTAGCATAGAGTGCCTGGAGAAGTCCGTATTCGAGGTCTGTGCAGGGACCCTAGGTGTTCTATATGGACCCTGAACTTTACGGTTCAGGTTTGCCCATCCCTAGTGAAAAGTCATAGTCACCGGACAACTGCTTTCAGAAGTGGATCAGGTTCTAATTTTTAACCTATTTAGGTAGTTAAGGGTTAACTCTTGACTATAAGGGCTTGTGACAATATAGCCTTTTACCCGCAAGCTTCTATTTTCCAGGCAAGCGAGTGAGCACATACCTACAGTATGCACAATGTACAACGCTTCTTTATGGCCTCTGTCTGAATAGCTCTCTAGATATCTTCTATCACATTGTGACCCTCATGTCACTACTTTAATGTTAAATACAGCTGAAATCTATGAGTCTTTCATCATTGAGAAGGTAGCTTTTTTTTTTATACCGTAATTTTCAATAACCAGGTTTTAAGCCCCAGGAGCCATCAAAGTACACGCGATAAACTTTGCAGAATTTGTATTTGAAATCGCTATAACTGGCCGCACTAAAGAGCCCATTGATTCCACTGACTCCTCGCTGTGCTGTTGTGCTACAGAAATATTAACTGGCTTTGGTGTTCTGACATGACATGGATTTTCTATTGTGAATACGGAACATTTAATGCCGGGGCTACAGTCAAAATATATATGGCCGGCGACTGTATATTAAACAGCTTTGCTTTTGTAAAAAAAAAAAGATATTAAAAGAGCAGAAAAAATAGATATTGGCTGTGAAATGCTGCAGGGCCAGACATGTCTCTTACATCCCAACCTTGTGCTCGATGGCCTCAAATATACTTTTCTGAATTTTTCGTTTTCTACATATTCAGTAATTCTGTTTATTCGTTAAAGGGACAAATAATGTAATTAATGATGGCATCAAGCCAGCCCAGCTAATGAGGAGAGGAGCTGAGAATTCTGGGAGGTGCGGAGAATCGCAGGTCACCGGTCCCTAATGGCTGATCTGGCCAATGCACCTAAGAATAACCTAAGGAACGCTCTTTACCCCAGTAGATAAAATGATGAGGATGGAAAAATAATAATGAACATGGCTTTCCATTGAGGTGTGCAGCTGTTCTGCAGTTTTTACGCAATTAATAATTTTTTAGGGGCGAGACCTTTTTATGGAAGTTGGGTAAATCACAGGCAGGTCCCAGCTGGTGAATGTGATATTCTTCGCCCCTCCACATCCCTATTCTCAGTTCTTACGTCTGTGTGTGCTATTAACCATTGCTGGGATTTTATCTTAATCTAGTAATCTAACGTAGTTGATAATCCATAAAAAATATCTTCTTGCGGCTTTATATTCTGCCTCTTATATTTATTTATTCCTCAAGTCTTTACCCTTCCGTTCTTCCTTATGTAAAAGGGCGGATGGAAATGTCCCTGTGCTGTGTGTTCATGTAGATTCCCTACTTATACTGTGACACACAAGTAAAACCTTCAGTCCCCGCATAGTAGGTGATAAATTACCAGCTGCAAAAATCCTGAATTCTGCATTTGTTAGGGAAACCCCTGATGATGTGTATTGGGAGGATACTGGGTACATCCAAAGCTCCTGCCTGGGCAAGCGCACGTAGCGGAGTACGGATGCTGCAGTCTTTCCCCTTCTCTTGCGTTTGTACTCCGCGCTGTGCTCTCCTCCGCCGGGCAGGAGCTGTGTGCTCTTGTTTTCTGAGCTGAGCACTTGTCAGTGATTTTTTCTTTTTTTTCATGTACACTGAGGGTCTCTGGATCTGGAGTCCCCCCGACCTACAGGCAATTAAAGTGGCTGAAAAATATTTAAAATTGTTAAACATTTGAATGCAACCATAATTTGAGAAAGTAAGTAAACATTTACAATATATATATTGTTTATATTTTTCCATCATTTTAATTGCCTGTAGACCAGTTGAGGTGCCGGTCCTGGGATATATAAAGATCCTTCTTCTCAGCCTTGCACATTTCTGGATGGTCCTACTGAAGGTCTCCTCCCAGTCCATATGGCGCATTCAGCTACAATGTGGATGACTTATGTGGATTTTGTCCTCCATTAACAAATTAACCGAGCAGCTGACTTCATAAATAACCGTGGCTGGAAAAAAAATGTAGTTTTCTCCCCTAGTCGCATTCTGATTTCCCTAAACTGCTGTTGTATAGCAAACAGCTGTATTGACTACTAAATGCAAAAAATAACAGAAATGCATCAGTGGAACCAAAGGCAATAACAGTGACCACATCAGAAAATATGACACACCATGACCGGAACAGATGAGAGGAAAAAGAATATTTAGAACATTTCACAAAGTTCACTTCTGTTGCTCTATTTCGGAAACTCTGAGTATTTGCAAACTTTGGTAAATGAATGGTCATTTTCTTTTTAAATGGGATATTATTGTGCAGAGAAAAATATAAAAATTACCAATTGTGACATCTGCTTTAAAAGCCTAGTCCTGCTGTCACAGTAGTATAGGCAAAGATAAGAAACCTTGTAGTGTATCCTCTGTCTGAATAGATACTACTGCTGCCTCCTGTAGAAGTCTGTAGGGATAAGTGTGAGGACGGGGGAATTACTGACCTATACAGATGCTACTGTTTTTCATATTTCTTTCTTTCTCACTGCTAGCACTTGATTCACAGCAACACTGCTCAATGCCGCTTTATAATGTTATCCATGCTGCTTCTACTTTTATAAGTATGAGGCAGATAGAAAATAGGAGATCCTACTGTCCTACGTGCGTTGTGTATAGTGAATATCAAATCCGCTAACTACCACACACCTTTGTGCTGAAATTGGGAAAACTCGCCGATACAAAAGCCGCAGGAGTGGAAAACTGGTGATCAATCCAGCGCCTAAATCGCAGTCTAGTGAAACTACAGGTACTTTCTAAAGCAATTCACGGGATATCGTACTCTGGATGAAAAGTCTAAAAACAGATCTGTAATACCAGACCGTAAATAACCAGAATCTGGGAAGTCATTTACTGAAGGCAAACTGAAAGCAGACACATTGGTTGGCATCCAAGAGTGAATCTGGTTACATAAACAGGACAGACAGCGATTGAGCCCAGATTCCCCGAAAATGTTTGCAAGTGTAAAACAAGTTAATGTAATCTGGATGCGTGTGATCAAAGATATCTAATATATAAAGCTGAATGTGTGTATGTCCGGGATTGGCATCTGCACCGTCGCAGCTACAGCCACAAAATTTTGCAGTCACACGTCTGGACCCCGAGAGCGTCATAGGCTATGTTGTGAGGCAAAATTTGAACCCCGCGTGTTCCAATTCACCAAACAATTTTGCCCCTATCTACATAATGGGGAAAAAGTGAAAGGAAAAGTGTTGGAGGCAAATTGACAGCCAGGAGGAGATGGCATACAGGTATATACTATATACAGGAGGAGATGATATACAGGTATATACTATATACAGGGGAGATGACATACAGGTCTATACTATATACAGGAGATGACATACAGGTGTATACTATATACAGGAGATAACATACAGGTGTATACTATATATAAGGGAGATGACAAACATGTATATACTGAGGGGAAAATGAGAGGTGTGAGGTGAAAATGAAAAGGTGTGAGTGCAAAATGAGGAGTGAGGGAAAATAGTGGAGTGATCGGAAAATGACAGATGTGAGGTCGAAATGACAAGTGTTAGGGAGGAATGAGAGGAGTGAGGGAGAAAATGAGAGATGTGAGTGGGAAAATGAGAGGCGTGATGGGAAAATAAGAGAAGTGAGGTGCTATAACTAACCACAGATATTTACTATGCCCAGGCAACGCCAGGCTCTTCAGCTAGTGTACTAATATATGCATAAACAGAAGCACATACAGTATATACATAGTGTGTGTCTGCATATATTAGTACCATGCAAAGGTTTTAGGCAGGAAATACATTCTAATCTACCATGTAGATCCTATTAAATGCCAATCATTTCCATGTAGAGAGCAGGACATCGTGGTTGGAAGAGAAACTGGGCCAAGTGTGAAAGGAGCAAGAAAAGAATAAAGCAAAAAAAAGGTTTAACATTGTCAGTGGAGGAGATTACACCACTTCCACCATTAAACCTAAGAGTATTCCCATCTGACAGATGTGTAGCATTTTTACAGTCTCCATCATACATATCTGGCACATTAGATTTTAGTTTTGGGACTTCTTTCTTATGGGAGAATGGCTGTCGTTGGCTTCCCACTCCAGAGAAGATGAAATAATGTGGTTGAAAATACATGTGGCCAACTCTATTGTAGTATATGGGAGCTACGAAAACGCCTGAGCGTTTCACAACTACTATAAATGAAAATAGAGAAAACCCTACATAAATTTTTAAAATGCCTGTAATGGCAATACCTTTTTAAAGCAGTTCTCCTAAAATGTGATAGTAATAGCCCTTTAGTCACGTGTCAGGACAGGGTGTAGTCTGAAGGAGCACTGCCTGTGTCTCAACTGACAGAGGAGCTAAAGACGATTACCTCCATGAGCCGAGGAGAAGAGCTATGACATCAGAAATAAATCTTCTCCTGTACTAAGTGGGTATAGAAGATGGAGGAAAAAATCCTTTACGATCAGTCATGCTGAAGATGATTTATTTCTTTTCATGTCGCAGCCCTTCTTTAGCAGCTCACAGATGTATGTGTGCTTACAATACGGCTCCTCTGTCATTTGAGTCGTATATATGGATTATTATGGTAGAAATATTTTTCTTCGACGTGCTACACTACAGGCAACGTTTCGGTAGGCAATCTATTGGTTATACTTGGATCCCACTCTGACCAAAGAGAAGGGTGAGGGTCCAGGTCATGTAGAGTATAAACCGCTTGGCAATGGTTAGCAACTAGTGGAGACCCTGGGGCGTTTGCCATTGCTGCTTTTATCATCCCTACATGAGAGATTTCCTGGTTTGATGTCTCTATGCTCCTACTAAATACAGCTACAAGTCTACAAACACTGGAACAATGCCGGATACTACTATATGTCTGCACACATTCAAACACTATGTTAATATTTTGTCCTCCCTTTGAAAAGACGTTCACATAAAATAAACATTGAGGGTAAATATGTCGGGTTTTATATTCACTAATCCCTGTAATCCCAACAAAGCTTTTCTTGATGATGTCGATTTATGGGAACTCTTGGCTGCCATAACTATCACAGGGTAAACTTGTATCTCTGCCTTCTAAATGTTGACACTATATTGTTACTGTAGCAAACGGAGCACATCCCTAGAGGGAAACACTTAGGGAAAGTGACTTACCAACCCAGAAAATGTCCAAGCAGGATGATTCCAGAATTCGCGGCAGACTGTGCCCGTCGCTGATTGGTCGAGGCAACCTTTATGACATCATCGTCGCCATGGCAACCATTATGACATCTACGTCGATACTGTGCCCGTCGCTGATTGGTCGAGGCGAATTCGCGGCAGACTGTGCCCGTCGCTGATTGGTCGAGGCAACCTTTATGACATCATCATCGCCATGCTGTGCCCGTCTCTGATTGGTCGAGGCCTGGTGGCCTCGACCAATCAGAGATGCGGGATTTCCAGGACAGACAGACAGAAAGACAGACAGACAGACGGAAAAACCCTTAGACAATTATATATATAGATGGAGCACTATGTGGGGTCATTATAGTGTAAGGAGCACTATGTGGGGCTATAATACTGGACGGAGCATTATCTGGGGCCATTATACTGTATGAAGCACTATGTGGGGTCATTATACCATATGGAGCACTGTGTGGGGAAATTCTACTGTATGGAGCACTGTGGGGAAATTATACTGCATGGAGCACTATGTTGGGCCATTATACTGTATGAAACACTATGTGGGCACATTATGCTGTATGGAGCACTATGTGCGCCTGTTATACTGTTGGAAGCACAATGTGAGGTCCTTCAGTGTATGGAGCGCTATGTGGGGTCATTATACAGTGTGGATGCACTATGTGGGGTCATTATACTGTATAGATGACTATGTGGGGTTATACTGTATGGAGCACTGTATGGGGTTGTTATACTGTATGGAGCACAATGTAGGGTCATTATATTGTATGGAGCACTGTGGGGTCATTATAGTGTAAGGAGCACTATGTGGGGCTATAATACTGGACGGAGCATTATCTGGGGCCATTATACTGTATGAAGCACTATGTGGGGTCATTATACCATATGGAGCACTGTGTGGGGAAATTCTACTGTATGGAGCACTGTGGGGAAATTATACTGCATGGAGCACTGTTGGGCCATTATACTGTATGAAACACTATGTGGGCACATTATGCTGTATGGAGCACTATGTGCGCCTGTTATACTGTTGGAAGCACAATGTGAGGTCCTTCAGTGTATGGAGCACTATGTGGGGTCATTATACAGTGTGGATGCACTATGTGGGGTCATTATACTGTATAGATCACTATGTGGGGTCATTATACTGTATAGGAGCACTATGTGGGGTCATTATACTGTATGGAGCACTGTGTGGGGTCATTATACTATATGGAGCACTGTGTGGGGTCTTGATACTGTATGAAGCACTTTGTGGGGTCATTATACTGTATGGAGCACTGTGTGGGCTCTTTATACTGTATGGAGCACTATATGGGGTCATTATACTGTATGGAGCACTATGTGGGGTCATTATACTGTATGGAGCACTGCATGGGGTCGTTATACTGTATGGAGCACAATGTAGGGTCATTATACTGTATGGAGCACTGTGTGGGGTCATGATACTGTATGGAGCACTGTGTGGGGTCATGATACTGTATGGAGCACTGTGTGGGGTCATTATACTGTATGGAGCATTTTATGGCACCATTGTTCTCTATGGGCACTATGTAAGGTCATTATACTGTATAGATGACTATATGGGGTTATACTGTATGGAGCACTGTATGGGGTTGTTATACTGTATGGAGCACAATGTAGGGTCATTATATTGTATGGAGCACTATGTGGGGTCATTATAGTGTAAGGAACACTATGTGGGGCTATAATACTGGACGGAGCATTATCTGGGGCCATTATACTGTATGAAGCACTATGTGGGGTCATTATACCACATGGAGCACTGTGTGGGGAAATTCTACTGTGGAGCACTGTGGGGAAATTATACTGCATGGAGCACTATGTTGGGCCATTATACTGTATGAAGCACTATGTGGGCACATTATGCTGTATGGAGCACTATGTGCGCCTGTTATACTGTTGGAAGCACAATGTGAGGTCCTTCAGTGTATGGAGCGCTATGTGGGGTCATTATACAGTATGGATGCACTATGTGGTGTCATTATACTGTATGGAGCACAGTGAGGTCATTATACTGCATGGAGCATTATATGGGGCCATTATTCTGTATGGATCACTATGTGGAGTCATTATACTGTATGGAGCACTATGTGGGGTTATTATACTGTATGGAGCACTATGTGGAGTCAGTATACTGTATGGGGCCATTATGTATGGACACTATGGGGTCATTATACTGTATGGAGAACTATGTGGGGTCATTATACTGTATGGAGTGCTATGCGGGGTCATTATACTGTATGGAGCACTGTGTGAGGTCATTATTCTGTATGGAGAAATACATGGGGCCATTATTCTGTATGGAGCACTATGTGGGGCCATTATACTGGATGGAACACTATGTGGGGTTATTATACTGTATGGAGCACTGTGTGAGGTAATTATACTGTATGGAGCACTATGTGGGGTCATTATACTGTATGGAGCATTTTATGGCACCATTGTTCTGTATGGGCACTATGTAAGGTCATTATACTGTATAGATGACTATGTGGGGTTATACTGTATGGAGTACTGTATGGGGTCGTTATACTGTATGGAGCACAATGTAGGGTCATTATACTGTATGGAGCACTGTGTGGGGTCATGATACTGTATGGAGCACTGTGTGGGGTCATGATACTGTATGGAGCACTGTGTGGGGTCATTATACTGTATGGAGCATTTTATGGCACCATTGTTCTCTATGGGCACTATGTAAGGTCATTATACTGTATAGATGACTATGTGGGGTTATACTGTATGGAGCACTGTATGGGGTCGTTATACTGTATGGAGCACAATGTAGGGTCATTATACTGTATGGAGCACTATGTGGGGTCATTATAGTGTAAGGAGCACTATGTGGGGCTATAATACTGGATGGAGCATTATCTGGGGCCATTATACTGTATGAAGCACTATGTGGGGTCATTATACCATATGGAGCACTGTGTGGGGAAATTCTACTGTATGGAGCACTGTGGGGAAATTATACTGCATGGAGCACTATGTTGGGCCATTATACTGTATGAAGCACTATGTGGGCACATTATGCTGTATGGAGCACTATGTGCGCCTGTTATACTGTTGGAAGCACAATGTGAGATCCTTCAGTGTATGGAGCGCTCTGTGGGGTCATTATACAGTATGGATGCACTATGTGGGGTCATTATACTGTATGGAGCACAGTGAGGTCATTATACTGTATGGAGCATTATATGGGGCCATTATTCTGTATGGATCACTATGTGGGGTCATTATACTGTATGGAGCACTATGTGGAGTCAGTATACTGTATGGGGCCATTCTGTATGGACACTATGGGGTCATTATACTGCATGGAGAACTATGTGGGGTCATTATACTGTATGGAGTGCTATGCGGGGTCATTATACTGTATGGAGCACTGTGTGAGGTCATTATACTGTATGGAGAAATACATGGGGCCATTATTCTGTATGGAGCACTATGTGGGGCCATTATACTGGATGGAACACTATGTGGGGTTATTATACTGTATGGAGCACTGTGTGAGGTAATTATACTGTATGGAGCACTATGTGGGGTCATTATACTGTATGGAGCACTATGTGGAGTCAGTATACTGTGTGGGGCCATTCTGTATGGACACTATGGGGTCATTATACTGTATGGAGAACTATGTGGGGTCATTATGCTGTATGGAGTGCTATGCGGGGTCATTATACTGTATGGAGCACTGTGTGAGGTCATTATACTGTATGGAGAAATACATGGGGTCATTATACTATATGGAGCACTGTGTGGGGTCATTATACTATATGCATCATTGCGTGGGGAAATTATACTGCATGGAGCACTATGTGGGGCCATTAAACTGTATGGAGCACTATATTAGCCCATTATACTGTATGAAGCACCATGTGGGTCCATTATTCTGTATTAAGCACTATGCAGGGTCCTTTGTAGTGTATGGATCACTATGTGGGGTCATTATAGTGTGTGAACACCATGCAGGGCCATTATACTGTATGTAGCACCATGTAGAGTCACTATACTGTATGGAGCACTGTGTGGGGTCATTATATTGCATGGAGCATTATATGGGGCCATTATTCGGTGTGGACCACTATGTGAGGTTATTATATGGGGTCCTTTATAGTGTATGGAGCAATATGTGGGGTCATTATACTGTATGGAGCAGTGTGTGGGGTTATTATACTGTGTGGATCATTGTCTGCGGCCATTATACTCTATTGAGCACTATATTGGGCCATAGTACTGTATGGAGCACTGTGTGGGGAAATTATACTGCATGGAGCACTATGTGGGCCTATTATACTGTTTGAAGCACTATGTGAGGTCCATCGCAGTGTATGGACCACAATGTGGGGTCATTATACTATATAGAGCCATTATTCTCTATGGAGCACTATGTGAGGTCATTATACTGAATGGAACACTGTGTGGGGTCATTATACTGTATGGATCACTGTGTACGGTCATTATACTCTATGGAGCACTTTATAGGGCCATAATACTGTATGGAGCACTGTGTGGGGAAGTTATAGTGTATGGAGCACTATGTGGGCCTATTATACTGGTCGAAGCACTATGTGAGGTCCTTCGCAGTGTATGGAGCACAATGTGGGATCATTATACTATATGGAGCCATTATTCTCTATGGAGCACTATGTGAGGTCATTATACTGTATGGAGCACTGTATGGGGTCAATATACTGTATGGAGCACTCTGTGGGGTCATTATACTGCATGCAGCACTGTGGGGAAATTATAATGAATGTAGCCCTATGTGGGGAAATTATACTGTATGAAGCACTATGTGGGCCTATTTTTCTGCATTAAGCACTATGCGGGGTCCTTTGTAGTGTATGGATCACTACGTGGGGTTATACTGTATGGAGTATTGTGTGGGTTCATTATACTATATGGCACTATGTGGGGTCATTGTACTGTACGGAGCACCATGTGTGGCCAATTATTACTCTATGGAGCTCTATATTGGGCCATTATACTGTAAGGAGCATTATGTGGGGCCATTATACTGTATGGAGCACTATTTTGGGTTATTATACTGTATGGGACAATATTTTGGGTCATTATACTATATGGAGCACTGTTGGGTCATTATACAGTATGGAGCACTGTTGGGTCATTATACTGTATGGAGCACTATGTGGGGCCATTATTATGCTGTAATGAGCGCCACGTGGGGCCCATTATGCTGTATGGGGCACCATGTGAGGCTTATGCTGTATTGAGCACCATGTGGGGCCATTATATTGTTTGGAGCACTATGTGGGGCTCATTGTAGTGTATAGAGTACTATGTGGGGTCATTATACTGTAAGGAGCACTGTGTGGGGACATTATTCTGCAGCACTGTGTGGGGCCATTATACTGTATGAAACACTATGTGGGACCATTATTATGCTGTATGGAGTGCCACGTGGGGCCCATTATGCTGTACAAAGCACCATGTGGGGCTCATTATGCTGTATGGGGCACCATGTGAGGCTTATTATGCTGTATTGAGCACCATGTGGGGCAATTATACTGTTTGGAGCACTTTGTGAGGCCATTATACTGTATGAAACACTATGTGGGGCTCTTTGTAGTGTATAGAGTACTATGTGGGGTCATTATACTGTAAGGAGCACTGTCTGGGGACATTATTCTACAGCACTGTGTGGGCCCATTATACTGTATGAAGCACTGTGTGGGCGATTTTTCTGTATTAAGCATTATGCGTGGTCCTTTGTAGTGTATGGAGCACTATGTGGGGTCATTATGCTGTATGGAGCACTGTGTGGGGTCATTATACTGTATGGAGCACTGTGTGGGGTCATTATACTGTATGAGCACCATGTAGGGCCAGTATACTGTATGGAGCACTATGTTTGGTCATTATACTGCATGGAGCATCATATGGGGCCATTATTGTGTATGGACCACTAAGTGGGGTTATTATACTGTATGGAGTGAAACCGTACCGGAGGTGGGACTTTCCTTCGTAATGAGACACAACACAGCCATTAGTCCTCCCCCTTGGCGCCGGGCACCGCCTCCTCAGCGTTGTTTGAATCTGTCACGGAGCCTGCACTGTTATGTTAAACCTTGGGCATGCACACTTAGTGCTGCCCGTCTTCTGACATCATTTGGTGTCAGGCTGACTGCGCCTGTGCGGCCGCGCTGACCGAGATCTCGCCTCGCAGTGTCTTCTGATTTATTCACACTGCGGGGCTGGGATTCCAGGGCATGCGCAGTGCATATCTTCACCTCAGGCTCTCACTTATCTTCCTCCGCCGTCTTCAGACTCCCTAATTGCACAGTCTGAAGAAGGCGGAAGGAGATGAGTGAGAGGCGAAGATATGCACTGTGTGAATAAATCAGAAGACACTGCGAGGCGGGATCTCGGTCAGCGTGGCCGCACAGGCGCAGTCAGCCTGACACCAAATGATGTCAGAAGACGGACAGCGCTCAGTGAGCTTGCCCAAGGTTTAAGATAACAGCGCAGGCTCCAGGACAGGTTCAAACAACGCTGAGGAGGCGGCGCCCGGCGCTAAGGGGGGGAGGACTAACGGCTGTGTTGCGTCTAATTACGAAGGAAAGTCCCACCTCCGGGACGGTTTCACGGTATGAGGGGACACATTTTATAAGTGTTTAGTTCTGCGTTTGCAAGGAGCTTAAATAAAAGAGCCACCTTGTACTTGTGCAGCATTAGTGCTGCACAAGGTGACTCTTTCAGTTACAAACGCCTGGGGGGGTTAAAGTTTCCCTTTCAACTTGCTCCAATTAGGCCTCAGCCTACACTCTGCTTCTCCTGCATTCCCTGGGCTCCAACAATGCCAGTTGCTGCCCGAAAGTGCCATTTGCGCAGTCAACACTTGCTGCCGTGTTATTAGGTTTCAGTAATGTCAGCTGGTCCCCTGTGTGTCCGGCAATGTGGCCTGCTACCTCCACGCTGACACTACAACAGATATTAAACTGCCTCGAGTGCAGGCCTCGGCCTACACTCTGCTTCTCCTGCAATCCCTGGGCTCCGACACTGCCAGTTGCTGCCTGGAAGTGCTGTCTGCACAGTCAACAGTTACTCCAGTGTTTTGGGGTTCAGTAATGTCAGCTGATCCCCAGCTGTGTGTGCGGCAATTTCTCCTGCTCCCTCCACATTCACACTACTCCAGATTTGAAAATTGCTCCAATTAGGCCTCGGCGTACACTCTTTCTCATGTAATCCCTGGGCTCCAACACAGCCAGTTGCTACCTGGAAGTGCTGTCTGCACAGTCAACAGTTGCTCCTCTGTTATTGGGGTTCAGTAACGCCAGCTGTTCCCCTGCTGTGTGTGCAGCAATACCTACAGTCTGCTCCTCCTGCATTCCCTGGGCTCCAACACCGCCAGTTGCTGCCTGGAAGTGCTGTCTGCACAGTCAACAGTTGCTCCTCTGTTATTGGGGTTCAGTAACGCCAGCTGTTCCCCTGCTGTGTGTGGCAATACCTACAGTCTGCTCCTCCTGCATTCCCTGGGCTCCAACACCGCCAGTTGCTGCCCGGAAGTGCTGTCTGCACAGTCAACACTTGCTGCCGTGTTATTGGGGTTCAGTAACGCCAGCTGCTCCCCTGCTGTGTGTGCAGCAATACCTAGTGTCTGCTCCTCCTGCATTCCCTGGGCTCCAACACCGCCATTTGCTGCCCGGAAGTGCCGTTTGCACAGTCAACACTTGCTTCCGTGTTATTGGGGTTCAGTAACGTCAGCTGCTCCCCTGCTGTGTATCCGGGAATGTGTCCTGCTACCTCCACGCTGACACCACAACAGAAATTAAAGGGAACCTGTCCCCCCCAGGCATTTGTAACTAAAAGAGCCACCTTGTGCAGCACTAATGCTGCATTTGGACAAGGTGGCTCTTTTAGTTATTCTCCTTGCACACGCAGAACTAAACACTTATAAAATGTGTCGCCTCATACCTTCAAACCGTCCCGGAGGTGGGACTTTACTTCTTAATGAGACGCAGCACAGCCGTCATTCCTACCCCCTTGGCGCCGGGCGCCGCCTCCTCAGCATTGTTTGAATCTGTCCCGGAGCCTGTGTTGTTATGTTATTCCTTGGGCATGCGCAGTTAGCACTGCCCGTCTTCTGACATCAGTTAGCCCTGCCCGAGATCCCGCCCCACAGTGTCTTCAGATTTATTGACACTACGGGGCTGGGATTTATGGGCATGCGCAGTGCATATCTTCGCCTCTCACTCATCTCCTTCCGCCTTCTTCAGACTGTTCCGCGTCATGGCCGTGGCATGCGATTAGGGATCAGCTGACGCGGTAGTCTGAAGAAGGCGGAAGGAGATGAGTGAGAGGCGAAGAGATGCACTGCGCATGCCCATGAATCCCAGCCCCGCAGTGTCTTCAGATTTATTCACACTGCGGGGCTGGGATTCATGGGCATGCACAGTGCATATCTTCGCCTCCCACTCATCTCCTTTCGCCTTCTTCAGACTGTTCCGCATCACGGCTGTGGCATGCGATTAGGGATCAGCTGATGTGGCACAGTCTGAAGAAGGCGGAAGGAGATGAGTGAGAGGTGAAGACCATCACTGCGCATGCCCATCAATCCCAGCCCCACAGTGTGAATAAATCAGAAGACACTGAGTGGCGGGATCTCTGGCAGGGCGGCCGCACAGGTGCAGTCAGCCTGACAGCAAATGATGTCTAAAGACGGGCAGCGCTAACTGCGCATGGCCAAGGGATAACATAACAGCGCAGGCTCCGGGACAGATTCAAATAATGCTGAGGAGTCGGCGCACGGTGCCAAGGGGGTGTGAATGATGGCTGTGCTGCGTCTCATTAAGAAGAAAAGTTCCGCCTCCGGGACGGTTTCAGGGTATGAGGGGACACATTTTATAAGTGTTAACATCTGCAAGTGTGCAAGGAGCATAATTAAAAGAGCCACCTTTTCCTTGTGCAGCATTAGTGCTGCACAAGGTGGCTCTTTTAGTTGCAAACACCTGGGGGGGGGGGGGGTTAAAGGTTCCCTTTCAACTTGCTCCAATTAGGCCTCAGCCTACACTCTGCTTCTCCTTTATTCCCTGGGCTCCAACACCGCCAGTTGCTGCTCAGAAGTGTCTTTGGCACGGGTACTCCCTCCTGCCCAGCCCGGTTCCAGCGCGCCAGCTGTTTCCGGGTAGTGTCAAGGTCACTTTGCATCCAATACGCTGTCCTGTCGTGTTGCGGTCGAGTTAGCCGACTCTATGGTGCCTGCGGTGCTTCCTATGTGGGCTGTGGGAACTGGCAATGAAAGCTGGTTCCGTAGTGCCAATAGGACAAGCTCCCCCTGTAGGACTGTGGGTTTTCGGTAACTACGGCTCGCGGCCAAGCAATTTTTTTTTATACTGTGGACCTTCTGCTGCCTATCTGAGTTCCAGCACCATTACCTCGTTCTTAGAAAGACAAGCTTGAATAGGTCCCCATCCTGGTTCCAGTACCGTCAGCTGGTTCCGGGCAGAGCCTTTGGCTTAGGTGCCTCCCTCTGGGTATCCGAGTTCCACCAACGTCTGGTGGTCCTTGGTAGTGCTTTCTGGCACGGGTACCTCCTGCTTAGTAACCGGGTTCCAGTACCGTCAGCTGGTCCTCGGTAGTTCCATTGACTCTTGTACCTTCGGCTAGCCATCCGGGTTCCAGAACAGTCAGCTGGTTCTCACCCGTTCCTCAGCCTTCTTGTACCTTCTGCTACATTTCCAGGTTCAAGACCCTAAAGACGACGACCCTGGAGACCACCCCGTAGATGACGATGACCCCGGATACGACGACCCCTGAGATGACGACCCTGGAGACGATGACCCTGAAGACCACCCCGAAGAAGATGACCCCAGAGACGACGACCATGGAGACGACGACCCTGAAGACCGAGAAGCAGAAAAACAAGAAGTTGCAGAACAAAAAGCAGAATATTAAGCATAAGACTAAAAATCAGAGCAAAAGTTATTATCTAAATTATAAACAGAAGAAGACAAAGCAGTGTTTGGGGGTGAGTCCGTTCCTCCTCGTGGTGCTTCTGGAAAAAACCTGCTGCTGCAGGCCAATCTGAAAGCGGACAAATCCTGTTGTAAATCTTTTGGGACAGGCTGAACAGAAGGTGTAATCTTCAAACTTTTATAGATAACTACAGGAAGGCCTGTCACAAACAAGAATATGATGAAGAAGAAGAATATGAAGAAGTAGTATATGAACAAGAATAATAGTTGAATAAAAAGAATATGAAGGATGAAAAAAAAATAGCAAGAAGGTGATGAAGAAGAAGAAAATGAATAAGGTGAAGGAGAAGTTGATGAAAAATATGCTGCTGCTGAGGATGATGAAGAAGAAAGTGTGGGAGAAGTAAAAAAGGTGAACAGCATGGAAGTAGTGAAACATAAATATCTGACAAAATATAAATAATCTTAACATAGTCAATATCTTTGCAACTCCGAACGTCTTAAAAAAAAATTCCTGCTATTCCATTTGATTGGCATAAACCTCTATGCCTTTAATGTCTCCTCCACCTCCCCCAATACATCCTACATTATTCTTAGTTGTTTTCCTTCATGTAGAATTAACCTGCAAGGAAAGAAAGGGTTTATTTCAATTCCGATATTTTTGTCCCATTGACTTGCATTGGTATCAGGTATCGGTATCGGCGATATCCGATATTTTTTGAATATCGGCCTATCCAATCCGATACCGATACTTTTGGATATCGGAAGGTATCGCTCAACACTAATAATACAGAACTGTGGGGAGAATGTCAGATGGCAAATAACAACTCATCCTACAAGAGAACACTAGGAAAATAAGTAAATAGAAATATACACAAAAATGATACCCACATAGCATATCACACATCACAGGGCCCAATATACTGTATGAAGCACTATGTTGGGTCTTTATACCGTATAAAGCACTGTGTGGGGAAATTCTAATGTATGGAGCACTGTGGGGTCATTATACTGTATGGAGCACTATATAGGGCCATAATGCTGTGTGGAGTACTGTGTGGGGAAATTATACTGCATGGAGCAATACGTGGGGCCATTATACTGTATGGAGCACTATAAGGGCCCATTATACTGTTCGAAGCACTATGTGGGGTTCTTTGTAGTGTATGGAGCACTATGCGGGGTCATTATACTGTTTGGAGCACTGTGTGGGGTCATTATACTGTACGGATCACTGTGTGCAGTCATACTCTATGGAGCACTGTGTGGGGAAATTATACTGTATGGAGCATTATGTGGGCCTAGTATACTGTTCGAAGCACTATGTGAGGTCCTTCACAGTGTATGGAGCACTATTTGGGGTCATTATACAGTATAGAGCACTGTGTGGGGTCATTATACTGTATGTAGCCTTATATGGGGCCATTATTTTGTATGGAGCACTATGTGGGATCATTTTACTGTATGGAGCACTATGTGAGGTCATCATACTGTATGGAGCACTATGTGGGGTAATTATTTTGTATGGAGCACTGTGGGCCCATTATACTGTACGAAGCACTATGTGGGCCCATTATTCTGTATTAAGCACTATGCGGGATCCTTTGTAGTGTATGGATCACTATGTGGGGTTATACTGTATGGAGCATTGTGTGGGTTCATTATACTGTATGGCACTATGTAGGGTAATTGTACTGTATGGAGCACCTTGTGGCATTATTATACTGTATGGAGCACTCTGTGGGGTCATTATACTGTATGGAGCACTGTGTGGGGTCATTATACTGTATGGAGCTCTATGTTGGGCCATTATACTGTATGGAGCACTATGTGGGACCATTTTACTGTATGGAACACTATTTTGGGTCATTATACTCTATGGAGCACTGTTGGGTCATTATACTGTATAGAGCACTATGTGGGGCCATTATTATTCTGTATTGAGCGCCAAGTGGGGCCCATTATGCTGTACAGAGCAACATGTGGGGCTCATTATGCTGCATGGAGCACCATATGAGGCATATTGTGCTGTACTGAGCACCATGTGGGGCAATTATACTGTTTGGAGCACTATGCGGGGTCCTTTGTAGTGTATGGAGCACTATGCGGGGTCAGTAAGCTGTATGGAGCACTATGTTGGGTCATTATACTGTATGGAGCACTGTGTGGGGTTATTTTACTGTATGGACCACTATGTGGGGCCATTATACTGTATGAAGCACTGTATGGGCCCATTATTCTGTATTAAGCACTATTCGGGGTCCTTTGTAGTGTATGGAGTACTATGTGGGGTCATTATGCTGTTTGGAGCACTATGTGGGGTAATTATACCGTATGGAGCACTGTGTGGGGTCATTATACTGTGTGGATCACTGTGTGGGGTTATTATACTCTATGGAGTACTATATAGGGCCATTATTCTGTATCTATATATATAACTAGATTGTGGCCCGATTCTAACGCATCGGGTATTCTAGAATATGCATGTCCCCGTAGTATATGGACAATGATGATTCCAGAATTCGCGGCAGTCTGTGCCCGTCACTGATTGATCGAGGCAACCTTTATGACATCATCGTCGCCATGGTAACCATTATGACATCTACGTCTTAGAACTTAACACAATTGAATGAAATTATGAAACAGATCATCCAAATATATAAACCACATTACATGAACTGTAACTGTATTTAAATAAATCATCGGACAAAAGAAGGACATTGACACTATAATATATTTATTAACAATATCAAGCCAAAATATTTTTGTACACCACATTTCTTGTGAATACCTTTCGACTACCTATAAGCAACTTTCCTTGTAAAGGGGTAGGAAGAACTTGCACCTTGACGTTGGATCTCATTTTAACTCTTGAAAATGCAACGTAGAGTTGTCCATGACCAAAAACGGGCTGCGGTAGATATATGCCAACACGGTGTAGAGTTTGACCTTGTGACTTGTTTATTGTCATGGCAAATGCTGGTTTTATTGGAAACTGTCGACGCCGAAGCCTAAATGGAAGACCGGTGTCCGAAGGACATAAATCAATGCGTGGAATGAACACTTCATCTCCTTTTGCTGATGCAGTGATCACTCTTGCTTGAATGACGTGAGAATGGAGTCCAGTAACAATAAGGCGAGTTCCATTACATAGACCATTTTTTGTATTTAGATTCTGCAGCAACATTATGATTGTTCCAACTTTCAGTTGAAGTCTATGGGATGGCATTCCTGATGGCGTAAGACTATTTAAAAATTCAACTAGATAATGCTCTCGTTCATCTTCATTGTCTACATCCACTGAATCATCACTTTTATACAACTTATACTCGCCAGGCATTCTATCCATCACCTGGGAATTTAGCAGAGCCACGTCATCATTCTTGGGACAGAGTATTGCATGAGAAGAGGCCCTCTCAACACTGCTTTGGTCGTTCACATCAATTTCAATGCATTGTCCAAAAAAATCAGTTACGATGCAGTCAGTGCACAACATGTCTTCTGGTACTTCAATAACATCTTCTCCAAGGTTGTATTCATTGCTAAGTTCACCGTTGCCAAGTTTAAGAAGCCAGTTGCTATACTCTGGGTCCGAAGATCGCATATTGTTAATTAGTTGGAGTTTATTGAACTGTTTCCAAAGGTCAGCCATTTTTAAGCTGGACTCGATAACATCTGTTCTTGTTCCATTTGGTATGACTGGAAGGCATTGCCTAAAATCTCCGCCAATGACAAAAACTTTACCTCCGAACGGAATTTTATTTTTTTCAGCAACATTTGTAGTCATTACTTCACGCAGAAGTCTGTCAATTAAGCTCAAAGCATATTTGGTTGCCATGGTGCACTCATCAAGTATGAAAACGTGCATTTTTTAACAGTCTTCCTGCAAATGTGTCTTGTTTTATTCTGGAAATAGAGATTTCATTGACTGGAACTGGTTTCCCAAAGAGTGAATGGATAGTGCGACCTCCTCGTAAAAGGTTTGCTGCAATCCCTGTTGTAGCCGACGGCAATACGACTTTTCCCAACCCTCTAACGTGATGCATTATAACTTCATAGAGGTATGTTTTCCCGCTCCCTACTGGACCGTCAATAAAGAAACATTTTGGCCTTGCATCTGCTTGGTTTTCTATAGCGCTCACAATAGTGTCATATGCAATCCGTTGTTCATTTAAGGAGTTTGTCTTCTCTGTTGCCAACAATAATTCGTAAGCTTTGTCATACTCTGGAACTTGTGGAACTTGAATGGCAGGCTGGGGCAAATTAAAGTCTGAAAACGTTTTTCCATGTAGTAGTAAGATATTTTGGACATCTTGCATGGCATAAGATTCGCAATTTTGACAACTTCCACTTCTGTTGTGAAGACGTAAGCAGTAGTCCTCGATTAGATGTTCTTTAAAATTTGTCCAAAATTGAGCCGGATTTGTAGGCGGTCCAAATACACAGATGTAGGCAAACAATTCACGAAGTTGCTTAGGCATATGTAGGGTAACTGCGTCTTCTAAAGTAAGTTTCCACACAGTATCATCCAATAGAAGTCCTAAAGCCAAAGCTGCAGCTTTAAATGTATCGTGCAATACTCCGTTAACTGTTTTCAAATCGTCATAAGTTTTAGATCCTTTGATATGTAGTAGTAACAGCCGAAGGCAATATCTTTCTTGATCCTTGACACTAACAGCATACATGCGTCCAATTATTCTGCTAACTCCTCGTTGTCTTGGATTCCAAGTTTTATTCCAAACATAATGCTCTGGAATCTCTAGGTACAAATACTGCCTTGCGTTTTCGTCACGTTGGTTCAGCAAAAACCATTCCATTAATGTTGATGTCGTGCTTAAAGTTTTTGAGACATCTTTGACTTCAGCATCTTCAAAGAAATAAAGCTGCTGTTGATTTGGTAAATGAATAGCTAAACGTATATGGCATGGGACTGTGAATGCATTGGAAACGCAAATATCCTCCAAGCAGCTTCTGGAGCACTGACATATCTTGAGTCAACAAAAGTTGATGATTCATCGTGATTGACTGTTTTCTGTTGTATTTCGATGTTAGCTTTGTCATGCCCCTTGTAGATGTACTTGAAGAGATATTTTACACTTTTTATTGAAGCACAGACTTCTATGTTGATGTGACAGTTGTACCATTTTGATAAGTATAGGTTGTATGGGACTATCCATGAGTTATTTATAATTTTATTGTTGCAAGCAATGTTATCAATGTGTTGTCGCCGGTAGGATGGGTAGCCATCCAAGTCTTTAACAGTGTGCTGTTTCAACTCCTTTGGAAACCCTTTTGTACACTTTCCGTTTTCCATGCATGGACTTTTTGGATTTGCTACACCGCATGGGCCATGAACCATATGAGAGACTACAATATTATACAGTTCAGGAGGATACTTTTCTTGGTTAGGAATTTCAGCCCACACTATATTGTCGATTTCTTCCTCCGTACGAATCTTGGAATCCGTGTCTAAGATAATTAGTATATGCGCATGTGGGAGACCTCGTTTCTGAAACTCTATGACGTGTACCATTGCTACGACTGTTCCAAAAAGCCCATTTTTGATGTCTTTCAAAAGGCTGATGAGTTTCAGTCGAAATACGCGTGCGACTAAGTCCGGCCTGTGTTCAACTTTTTGCCAGGGTTCTAGATTTTCGGTAATTTCTGGCCATTTAGGATTACAGGTCATTGTCACAAAAATGTCAGGTCTTCCAAACTTTGTTACTATTGCCATTGCATCTTGATAACGCTGTTGCATGTTGCGGGAGCTACCTTCAAACGACGACGGGAGGATTACTGTTTTTCCAATTGGAATTCCCTTTTCAATTGATTGTTTTTGCAAATGTTCTTGAAGAACGCAGTAGTCTTCAACTTTAAGTTGTTTTTGGTTCATTCTTATGAAATTTAGACGATTAGCTTCAATTTTAACATATGCATCAACTAAGTACTGTTGTGTCAGTTTCCCACCGTTTAAAATAGGATTGAAGTAATTTCGGACAGACAGACGAAAACTGTAGTATTGCAGTTGTGTAATTCTTCTTGAAGTTCCTTGTTGGTTTAAGTTTTCATGCCACCCTTGTTCACCTCTTAGAAAGAATAGCGGATACAGAAGAGCATCAAGGTTGCTGTGCAAAATGCTAATTCGTTGTGTCTTAGGAACCAAAGGGTTGTTTTGGTCTGGCTTAAGATGGACTAATATATCCCTTTGAAAAGGAGGTTCTCCATCATCGTTTTGAAAAACAACTGCAACCTCACTTACACGTGGTTTGTTGTAAAGTCGAGGATTCTGTTTACGTTCTTGTTTAATGGCCATGACAATAGAAGGCATTTCAGTACCATTTTGTATAGCCCTCTGTTCCTCCTCAGCTTGAACATCTTTTAGCATGCGATATGCGGCAGCAAATGGGCTTATTTTTTGTAAATGTACAGCAATTTGGTTCATCAGTTCAGCATCACACTTTTCATTTTCTTTTAGGTTCATCCTTTGTTCTGCAGCCTCATTTGTATCAATGATGTATAATTGTGCAAATTTTGGTGGTTGTCCTATTTCTGGGTGAAGTGTTCCAGTGCGATGGTAGATCTGGCCGTGAATTTGAAAACAATACGGTCCGAATCCAGGGGGCGGTGCAATGTTAGCACCGAATGAAGCAAACGCATGAGAACTGTTGATGCTTCTGATATTTTCCATAAAATTTCTACTGTGTTGATGCATTCCTTTCATTAACTGCTCAAACAGATCTGAGTAGTGAGGTCTTGGTAGCATAACTTTTCCTTTTTGGCAGCATTGAGTAAACTGATTGTCAGATGGTTTTTCATCAATGAAATTCAGAGTCGCATTTAGAGCAAACTGCATTCATATTCCCACAGTAGTGTTCATGAATTGTACTTTCATTGTCTGTTACATAATGTGCAAGTTGTTGAATATTGTCCTGGTCGTGCCTTATTTGGTAGAGCATTCGTTTTTTATGAATTTGGCGATCATGTTGTTCCTGTCGTACAACAGTTTGTTGTGGTGTCTCCGGTTGGCGACGGTGTCTGTGAGATTCCGCATCCTGGGCTTGTCTGGCGGCAGTTTGTTGTGGTGTCTCCTGTTGGCGACGTTGTCTGTGAGATTCCACATCCTGGGCTTGTCTGGCGGCAGTTTGTTGTGGTGTCTCCTGTTGGCGACATTGTCTGTGAGATTCCACATCCTGGGCTTGTCTGGCGGCAGTTTGTTGTGGTGTCTCCTGTTGGCGACATTGTCTGTGAGATTCCACATCCTGGGCTTGTCTGGCGGCAGTTTGTTGTGGTGTCTCCTGTTGGCGACATTGTCTGTGAGATTCCACATCCTGGGCTTGTCTGGCGGCAGTTTGTTGTGGTGTCTCCTGTTGGCGACATTGTCTGTGAGATTCCACATCCTGGGCTTGTCTGGCGGCAGTTTGTTGTGGTGTCTCCTGTTGGCGACGTTGTCTGTGAAATTCCACATCCTGCGCTTGTCTGGCGTCAGTTTGTTGTGGTGTCTCCTGTTGGCGACGTTGTCTGTGAGATTCCACATCCTGGGCTTGTCTGGCGTCAGTTTGTTGTGGTGTCTCCTGTTGGCGACGTTGTCTGTGAAATTCCACATTCTGGGCTTGTCTGGCGTCAGTTTGTTGTGGTGTCTCCTGTTGGCGACGTTGTCTGTGAGATTCCACATCCTGGGCTTGTCTGGCGGCAGTTTGTTGTGGTGTCTCCTGTTGGCGACGTTGTCTGTGAGATTCCACATCCTGGGCTTGTCTGGCGGCAGTTTGTTGTGGTGTCTCCTGTTGGCGACGTTGTCTGTGAAATTCCACATCCTGGGCTTGTCTGGCGTCAGTTTGTTGTGGTGTCTCCTGTTCCCGATGTTGTCGTTTTCTTGCTGCTGCTGCTGCTCCTTTTCTGTCATCCTTATTGGCGTATTTTCGTTTACGACCCATTCTAAGATAGAAACACAGGGAGATGCCGCCCATACAGGGAGACGCAGGCACGCACCCTACACAATGGCGGCACTTGACAGCAGTGGAGGACAATGATGATTCCAGAATTCGCGGCAGACTGTGCCCGTCGCTGATTGGTCGAGGCAACCATTATGACAACTACGTCGATACTGTGCCCGTCGCTGATTGGTCGAGGCCTGGCGGGATTTCCAGGACAGACAGACAGACAGACGGACGGACGGAAAAACCCTTAGACAATCTATATATATATAATTGTCTAAGGGTTTTTCTGTCTGTCTGTCTGTCCTGGAAATCCCGCGTCTCTGACTGGTCGAGGCTGCCGGGCCTCGACCAATCAGCGACGGGCACAGCATTGCGACGATGATGTCATAAAGGTTGCCTCGACCAATCAGGGACGGACACAGTCTGCTGCGAATTCGCCTCGACCAATCAGCGATGGGCACAGTATCGACGTAGATGTCATAATGGTTGCCATGGCGACGATGATGTCATAAAGGTTGCCTTGACCAATCAGCGACGGGCACAGTCTGCCGTGAATTCTGGAATCATCATTGTCCATATACTACGGGGACATGCATATTCTAGAAAACCCGATGCGTTAGAATCGGGCCACAATCTAGTGATGAATATGTAGGGTCATTATACTGTATGGAGCACTGTTTGACATCATTATACTGTATGGAGCACTATGTGCCATTATGCTGTATGGAGCACAATGTGGGGCCTATTATGCTGAATGGAGCACCATGTGGGGTCATTATATTGCATGGAGCACTATGTGGGGTCATTATACTGTAAGGAACACTATGTGGTGCCATTATACTGCATGGAGCATTATATGGGGCCATTCTGTTTGGAGCACTATGTGGGCCCTTTATTCTGTATTAAGCTCTATGCGGAGTCCTTTGTAGTGTATGGAGCACTATGTGGGGTCATTATGCTGTATGGAGTATTGTGTTGGGGTCATTATACTCTATGGAGCACTATATAGGGCCATAATACTGTATGGAGCACTGTGTGGGGAAAGTATACTGTACGGAGCACTCTGGGCCCATTATACTGTATTAAGCAATATGTGGGGTCCTTATAATTTATGGAGTACTATGTGGGGCCATTATTCTGTAGGGACACTATGTGGAGCCATTATTCTGTATGGTGACTGTCAGATTATTATACTGTATGGATCACTGTGTGGGGTCATTATACTGTATAGAGCACTATAAGGGACAATTATACTGTATGGAACACTATGTGCCATTATGCTGTATGGAGCATCATGTGGGGTCATCATATTGCATGGAGCACTATGTGGTGCCATTATACTACATGGAGCATTATATGGGGCCAATATTCTGTTTGGAGCACTATATGGGGTCATTATACCGTATGGAGCAATATGTGGGGCCATTATACCGTATGGATCACTATATACGGCCCACTATGCTGTATGGAGCCCATTATGCTGTAAGAGCACTATTTGGGGCCATTGTATTGTATGGAGCACCATGTGGGTCATTATACAATACTAGATTGTGGCCCGATTCTAACACATCGGGTTTTCTAGAATATGCATGTCCCTGTAGTATATGGACAATGATTCCAGAATTCGCGGCAGACTGTGCCCGTCGCTGATTGGTCGAGGCAACCTTTATGACATCATCGTCGCCATGGCAACCATTATGACATCTACGTCGATACTGTGCCCGTCGCTGATTGGTCGAGGCCTGGCGGCCTCGACCAATCAGAGACGCAGGATTTCCATTATGACATCATCGTCGCCATGCTGTGCCCGTCGCTGATTGGTCGAGGCAACCTTTATGACATCATCGTCGCCATGCTGTGCCTGTCGCTGATTGGTCGAGGCCCAGGCGGCCTCGACCAATCAGAGACGTGGGATTTCCAGGACAGACAGACAGACAGTCTACGTCGATACTGTGCCCGTCGCTGATCGGTCGAGGCCCAGGCGGTATAATGGGCCTCACATAATGTTCCATACAGTATAATGGCCCCACATGATGTGGGGCCCATTAAACTGTTTGGAGCAGTATGTGGAGCCATTATACTGTATGGATAGCTGTGTGGGGATTACAGTTGGAGAATCATACTGTGATGGTTGGGGTCAGCATTCATTGTCGGGGTGATTGAAGGAAGTGAGGTACAGCAGGGTCATCATACAGTGTGTGGAGGGTACTGTGGGGGTATCATACTGTATTTGGGGGCACTTTTGTTTGCATCATACTTTAGTACCTGTATTATTTAACATTTTTTATCCTTTGTTACTACATATATTGAGCCATATGCTTTTTTACTAGTTTTACATAACATATTGTAGTATTTTATTTTAAGATCTACTAATTAAAATGTACTTTGTTGGTGGGGCAACCTCTTTAAGGTTGTTTCCATATGAAAAAGTTCATTGTTGTATTTGTTCTCAATTGTAGACTTTAAAAAAAAAAAAAAAAAAAATATCATAGCTGGCCTGCAACTTTGTCCAAATTTTTAATTTTGTCCCTGTGTCTTTGAGTTTGACATCTCTGCTGATTGTCTCATGCTCCATAATGGTTACAGAGGTCTTGTGGAGTTAATACCTTGACAGGTTAGAGCTATTTTGTGGGGTACAATCTTGAACCCCACAATATTAGGTGCGTCTAATATGACCGGTGTATGTATATGTACAGTATCATTAACTACTTGTCTGTCATTGATCTGATCAGTGACGAGGAATAACGTCCACATCTGTCTGCATGCAAAGCACGTCCAGCAATCAGTTATGGAGGACACTTTAGCCCGGTCTTCAGGAATTCTGCAGATGCCACAAAATCAGGTAGGGTTGTAATGATTGGATTATTCTCTTTAATTTCCATCAGTAACAGAGAAACCATCAAACGAAATGTGATCGAATCCACAAATGAAGAGCGGAGCCTCCCTAGAGCAAGGTTCATAAAGCCTGTAGAAAGGGAAGCCTTCTGAGACTTAGAATAGGCGGCTTCACTGCAGCAACTCGCCGGCGGCTGAACGGCTGAACAGCTACTGTGTGTAATTAAGACATTATGGAAGTCAGCGAGCCGCACAGCGAGGATGAGTCTGTTTTCCCTGAGCTTTCAAAACATCAACCCCCTACTCCAGAATATAGACAAAAGCCACACCGTAGACTCCTGCCCTAGGTAATGAATGTTTTATGCACATGATCCATAGTATTGATTACCAGAACCCAGTATTTTAATGCAGTGAACAGATGCGAGCGGAGGGGTTTGCCAGATGTTCCCGTGCCCTGCAGTGTCACATCTGTAACTCTATACATTTCCTGGTAATTGTATGTGTAATGACGAACCACAAATGTTCCACTTAAATACCCCAAATTATATGGCTGGTTGAACCGGCACAACACCGGTCAGAGCATACTATAGGTTTATTATGCTGGATGTACAGGATAATGTCGATAACATGCTGGATGAATATACAGACGATCTGTTCATGGAGCGTTTCCAGATGTGCAGGAGATGAGGTGCGTGGTTAAATCTAAAGGAAAGGACTACAAATGTTAAAAACAATATATTTTAGGAAATTGCAAACCCAATCGGTAAAATATGTATGTTCTTAGGTGGTCATTGACATAAAAGAGGATCTTTCGCCAATATTTACATGATGAACTGGTCACATCATGAAGTGGCTGAAGATCTGATCAAAACGTAGATATTTTATATTGGTGTGTAAAGTTTATATGCTCATTTCCACCACCACCAAGAGGTATTAACTGATTTTTCTTCGGGGGTGTTTAATTTCTCTCCAGCAGGACGTTGCCCAGTCATAAGAAGCAGGGTCATACTAGGGTGGGAGGAAGAAAACTCACCCAGAGGAGGTCAGACCCCGCTTTCTCTGTGTGATGTGGTAAGACGTGTTTAACCAGATCACATAGATCTCACTATGATTAAAAGTGCAGGGAGAGGACCGCTGCTATGTAATGACCTTACATACACCGCTTGCAGGGGAATAATGCCATGATATCTGGAATGGATGCATGGCAATGTATGTGATACTCTGCAGCTCTCATCTCACAGTAGTGACAGTGCAGGGGGAGGAGAGCAGACCCGTGTGTCATTACATACGCCGATCAGCATCTATCCCAGATACACAGCTCTGAGAAATTTCATTGAGAAAGCCAGTTCTGATTTCCTTGGCAGTGTTTTTCATTTTCCCCTGTATGATGCTGCCTGCTTATGATTGGTTAACATCATGCAGGAAAAAAAACTGAGATTCTCTGCTAAGACCCCTGTAGTTATAGTGGAAATTAGCATGTAAACATATTACCTATAAACTTTACAACAGGTGAGAAAGAAACAATATTTTATTCAGAGCCTTCAGCCACTTTGTGTGCAAAAATGGCAAGGTCCTTTTTCAGCCATAGTAGGTGTCACGGGGTCCTTCTCCGGTATCACATAATTAACAGAGCCAGCGAAGAGTGAACAATCCCAAGACCTTTATTTGAGCAAAAGTACGAAAGGTCCATATACGATCCACCACACAAAGGATAAAATATTCCAGAACACGAATGCAGATCAGTAACAGCATAAAAGTCCAACAATCCAGCACAGAGGATAACAGTCCATATTCCCTTCTTTCTCTCTCTGACGTGCTGTCTTCACATCATGGTTCCACACAGGATCTGATTTATGTCTCACCTCCCTGATATTTAGGGTATGTGCACACATCAGGATTTCTTGCAGAAATTTCCTGAAGAAGACCGGAAATTTTCTGCAAGAAATCCACATGCTTCTTTTCGCGCTTTTTTTTTAGCATTTTGCAAGCGTGATTAGCTTGCAGAATGTTAAAGTTTTCCAAGCGATCTGTAGCATCGCTTGGAAAACTGATTGACAGGTTGGTCACACTTGTCAAACATAGTGCGTGACAAGTGTGACCAACTTTTTACTATAGATTGAGCCTATGCAGCATCAATAGTAAAAAGATATAATGTTAAAAATAATAAAAAAAAGGTTATACTCACCATCTGATAGCCCCCGATCTCCTCAGCTGTTGGTTTGTGTGTAGGACCTGTGATGACATCGCGGTCACATGACCGCGACGTCACGGTCACATGACCGCGACGTCACGGTCACATGACCGCGACGTCATCGCAGGTCCTTCACACAGAGCATCTATAGGAACGGAAGAGAGAGCATGCACCGATGAGAGGCGGGAAGACTGTGGGGGCCATCGAAGGTGAGTATATCACTATTTTTTATTTTAATTCTTTTTTTTTTGCCAATTATACGGTGCCCAGTCCGTGGAGGAGAGTCTCCTCTCCTCCACCCTGGGTACCAACAGCACATGATCTGCTTACTTCCTGCATGGTGGGCATAGCCCCATGCGGGAAGTAAGGAGATCAATGCATTCCTAGTTGTGCGGAATCCCAGCGATTCCGCAAATTTAATGAACATGTTGCTTTTTTTTCTGCGATGCGATTTTTTCGCGGAAAAAAATGCAACATTTGCACAAGATATACGGAATACACTGAAAATAATTGGAGGCATATGTAAGCGTTTTTTTCGCATTTTTATAGCGAAAAAATGTGAAAAAAACGCAAAAAATCCTGAAAGTGTGCACCTACCCTTACAAATTTCCCTCCTCATTCACAGGTCAGGAGGGGGAAGGTCTCAGGGGCTCATTGTTTCAACAAGCTAGGTCAACATGTCATTAGCATATTAGCAAACAACATTATTCACTGACCCTGTGGAGAGATAACAATACAGAACTGTGGGGAGAATATCAGATGGCAAATAACAACTCATCCTACAAGAGAACCCCATGAAAATAAGTAAAATAGAAATATACACAAAAATGATACCCACATAGCATATCACACCATCACAGTAGGATGAGAGAGAATGAGTGTAATGAGACTGGAAACACCTTTTAAATCACTCTTCTAGGCCTGATGAGGAGGTGCATGGTCCAGGGATCCTAGGAAGATGAAGAACACAGTGCATCGCTTGTGCCGACAGAATTCCTGGAAAAGGTAATTTACCGATAAAGAATTCCAAAGACCCAGCTCGGTCTTGTCTCCTATACAATGATGATTTTTTTTATATGGACACAGGTTTTATTCTTGCCTTCTCCTTCATAGAACATATGGTACATTAAAGGTTTACAAGGCAGACATGGAAAAAACAAGATTTCTTCACGAGAGAATCAGGGCACCGTCTCCATGATCATCCTTGAGTTTGCCATTGAATAGTTAGAATATCGGTGTAACCTGTTCTATGGAGCTGCTTTCTGAAGGCTTCACCTAGGTAGAGAGAAGTGAGGACTTGTACGAAGTAATAAGACAACTTTGTTTATGTACCCCCCACACTAAAACGTCTTGTCATTTACATATTATAATTATATGCAAATGTCCCTGTAACTTTAATGTGTGTGATGACTGGTGTACTGAATCCTGGTGTAACCTCAAACGGACTGTGACTGCACACACAAAGAAACTTCAGACTTTACTGGCAGGGAATTGATTATTGTGGTGGTACTTCCAGCTAAGGTAAAGGAGAAAGAGCTGTATCTGGGAATATGTGCTTACATGGTTGGTATTCGAATGGTGACATCCCATGCACGTCCATTCAAGTGTAACCTAAGAAAGTTTGCAATGCTTTGGTCGGGCTAGCCTAGAGTACTTAATGTGATGCCGTACCAGGGAAGTGCAAGGTGTTTTACTCATCTCTAGCGCACATCACTTATCTACCAGAACTAAATAGACTAAAACTCTCAAGTTATCAGGAAACGTCCAAGTCACTGGGGCATCAAATGCTCTGATTCAGAGCAGGGAGTGATTACATGTGCAACTGCCCTATAGTAAAAATGCCTCTCCCTCCTCCTTAAAGAGGACCTGTTAGCAGGTCTAAGGAGGATAATGTTTGTTCTTCCCTTCTTTTTTTTTTTAAGGGAATCTGTCAGCAGGATCAGCCCTTATGAGCCGTCTATATGGGCATGTAGGTCATAGGAAGCTGAATAAAATGATATATTGATATCTGTGATCTGATGTCTTATTCCAGGAAAATCCACATTTTCTTAAATGAGCCATTAGGATCTCTGGGCTTAACATAGATCTCCCTGAGGATCTGCCTCCAGAGCTTATTGCAAATGAAAGGGGGGTGCTAATAGTGTGAGACATGTAGATCAGGAAAGTGGACTGTCAGTCATTACATGTCTCACATAAAGATAACATAAAATAAATTATTCTATGCCAGCAAAAGATATAATATATATTTAATAATGTATAATTATTTACGCCTCTGTTTTTTCGTACCATTTCCATTTGACCCCCCAAAAAAAGATAAAAAAGCCGGTGATTCTGTACAACTTTAGGACAAAACATTTAATTTATTATCAGTTTAATATCATACATCCTTCACAAATGTATTTATTAATATTACAGTCTCTGTCTTCATTTAAAAGTTCTGTATTTCATCATCTACATCTCCCCTAGGACCGGAGGCTTCCTACCTCTGTGGCCAGATAAGACTTTCTATACATGGCTGTGCCTATTGGCAGTAAAAGAGTTAAGTTATCTGTAAATGAGGTAACATTTCACAGTACAATTTTCTTCAAGTTTTAAAGAACTAAATTTTGCTTTTTTTTATGTTTGTTTTTCTTTTTTTGTTAAAATAAAAAAGTAGGAAAAAAAGGGTCTTTACAAAGAAAAATCCCACCGTCAAATAAAATATGCTCCATCTCCGACATTCTGGACACTGTCTGGTCCAATGTGTGTGTGTTAAAAAAAGGAGTAGTGGGGAACTGGATATGCTGGAAACTTCATAACTGGTAATAGAACCATCCTCTTGGGGATACCTGAAAATAAATAATATCACAGTAAGTACACCGGCCTCACCGTACCACAGTCAGGACTTTGTAACTCTCCTCTTTTTCCTCCCAGCTGATTTTAGCTCATCTTTGTGTTGGAGAGCTTGTATCTCCTCTCTGCTGATTTATGATCACCCATCAGAGCTGAGCTCACACACTGAGTCCCACTTAACTTATATTGCAGCCAATACATTTGCAGGGAAGCAAAGCGCCAAATGGTGCAAAATTTGTAAAGAAACTTAGTTGAAAATACGTTTAAAAGAAAAGTGTAATCAGAAAATGACATCGATTAAATGTGTTTTTTAATATCACAATAGGTATGAAAAATAAATTCCCAATGATCACTGGGGCTATTTTAGACTATAAGTTCCTATCTTTTTCAGCAGTTTTGTTATCATCAGAGGCAGGATTACAATGATAGATAACACCTCCATATATTTGGGTACGTGCCCACGATCAGTGGCGGGCTTTCAAGCAGCTGAATTTCTGCAGGAATCCCGAACCTCAGGTAACTTGCGTTTTTCTTTGCGCATTTGTCTCGCTTTGGTTGGATAGATTAGATGTGCAAAGATATAGCTAGAGAGATGTCCATGAGATCAGTGCTGAGTGTGTAGTTTACTGTATATGTATTAACCTAATTACAAAAAAAAAAGAAAATGTGCTCCCCCCTATTTTTGATAACCAGCCAAAATAAAGCAGACAGCTGCAGGATGATAGGGTGGGAAAGTCCATGGCTATTGCCCCCCCCCCCCCGCCTAAAAATAACAGCAATCAGCCACCCCAGAAATTGAGCATCACATTAGATGTGCCAATTCTGGCGGTTTGCCCGACTCTTTCTGATTACAGTGGCAATAACGTTAATGGTAGTTGGGGTTGATGACAGCTGTGATTTGGCAAAAAACACAGCTGTCATTAGGCCACAGGGTTAGTAATAGAGATGCGTCTATCAGACACCCCCATTACTAACCAGGTAACAAAAAATTAAAAAACACAGGGAAAAAATATTCAAATAAAGAGTCCAACACTATCTCTCATTTACCAATTTACTTTAAAAACAAACAAAAAAATATCCCATGATGGTCCGAAGTAATCTACCAAATACGATGTAGCCCAAAAAAGGGTAAACTGAAATACCTAAAAATACAGAAATAAAAACAAGAGACACTAACTCATTCATCAATTTATTACCCAAAATGTTCCCACGAAGTTCCGATGTAGCCCATGTTCCCCGAATCTGTCTCCATGTATAAGAATAGCAGTAGTGTGTCCACTATTCACAGGCGCCGGGTAGTGACGTCATCAGAGCCGCCAGGTCTTGCTGAGCACTGCAAGAGCCAGCGACGATGATGTGTTGCTGTCAGTACCCGGCACCTGTGAATAGCAGTCACCACACTGCTATTCACAGGTGCCAGAGGCAACGAACGTAGACTACATCGGAGCTTCGTGGGAACTTTTTTGTTAATAAATTGGTGAACGAGGAACAGTCTCTTGTTTTTATTTCTGTCTTTCAGGTTTACATTTCTGGACTACTTAGGATTTGGAGGATTACGGCGGACCTGCATGGGATATATATTTTTTTCAATAAATTGGTGAACGAGGGATAGTGTGGTGGCGTCTTTATTCAAATAGTGTTTTTTCTTGTGTGTTTTTATTTTTGTAATTACCAGGTTAGTAATGGGAGAGTCTGATAGAAATGTCTATTACTAACCCCAGGGCTTAATGGTAGCTGTGTTTGTTGACAAATCACAGCTGTCACCATCCCCAATACCATTACCCCGATTGCCCTGGTGCGGTGGCAGTTGGTGTATCTAATGTGATGTGCCAATTCTGGGGCAGCTGTAGGCTGGAATTTTTAGGCTGGGAAAGGCTCAATAACAAAGGACCTTCCCAGCCTGATAATATCGGCCCCAAGCTGTCTGCTTTACCTTGACTGGTTATCAACAATAGAGGGGGCCCACATCATTTTTTAAAATGTATTTATTAAGTTAAACTAGGCTAAAAATGCCTGATTAAATGCGCTTAAGAAAAACACGTGTTACAACTGCGGATTTTCAGGATCTCAAGCAAGTTTATGGGGAAATTCTGCACAAAAGACTGAGCGTTCCTGCAAGAGAAATTCACATGCTACGGCTCGGAACCTGCACCGTAGGTGATTTTACGCACCATAAAAAAGCACAATGGGCATGGGATTCCTATTACTCCCATCCACTGTGGTTGTACTGTATAATGCAGAACGCTATTATTACTGCGGGCACGCGGTCTTAGAGGTTGTTTGAGAAGACTGCTCCTCTACAAGAGCCTTTTCACATCAATTTTTGATATTCCACTGCCTGTATGTATAACCATATATAACACATCCTGCAGGACGGACTTGCGCTCCCAATGTTCATTCTTTACGATATTCTAGAAAATAATTGGTGACAACACTATATTGACTGGGCAGCAGATACAAGAACTGTTCCGTGTACATCCAGGCCGCAGCCTCATCAAAAGACAAAATGTCATTATTCTTCTTCGTATGGCTATTGTTCTATGCTATTGTACATGGGAATAATGGCAAACCGAGGGGTGCAGTCTCCCCGCGGTGTGTACTGGCACCGCCGGGCTATGGCAAAAACAAGTGTTTATGCAACACAGCAAGAGAAATGCAAAAAGTGGAGTGTTAACCGGAGAAGCCGGCGCTGAAAAGCGAGGACACAGCATGGTGTTACAGAGTAACAGTCCACACAAATAGCAGAATTTCTAGTTTTTCTGTGCAGACATAAACACATACTTTTCAGTATATTATATGTGAACTTGTTCCCGACGGCACCGGTAATCACCTGTATAATAATGATAGCTCTAAATGAGCCGATCATATTAATGACACTTGGATCAAACTCTTGAGAATCATCTTACTGTGATCAGATTCTCTCGGCTGAGAGAATTGTATCACAGGCAAGAGGGAGAACTTAATGTCTCCATCTTCTCCATTGTCTGTGCGCGTACATCGGACTGCACTCAGATGACATCAGGGTACACTTCAATGGTTCACAAGCACCCATAGACTTGTATGGATGTGCTTGATCTGATTACTAGAGCCACTCGCAGCATGCAGGAGAAAATAATCGCAGATCTGAACTGCTCCATAGTATAACATTGGGCAAAGTGCTGTCCGATAAAACATCAGAGAGGACTCGGCCACGTTATACGCTCGTCTGAATGAGGCCTAAGAGAAACCCCCCCATCTACTAAGCAGAGAGCAAGGGCACAAGAGAGGCCACATGCTCTTTCCTTGCACTGCTCTGTATCTGCCTCGTTTCCCCAAAATAAGACCTACCCCATAAATGAGTCCTAGCATGATTTTATAGGATTCTTGGCGTTAGCCCTAGTTATAGTTAGGGGGTGATGATGGTGGCAATTGCCCACTCTCTCTTAGGTGACCCCAGCATTTCTATTCCAAGGTTAGGATTGTGTAAGGACCTTTGGTGACAACTTACAACTTTGCAAAAGAATTTAATTTGCGTACCATTAAAATTTCAGTTTTCTTTCATCTCTTTATGTGAGGACCAGGACTGCTGACGCAAACTGTTCTGTGTCACAATAACAAGACCATGTTACAGAATGGTTTGCCTTTCTTCGATGTTGTGTCCAAACCTGCACCCCTTTGGTTGTACTCCTCAGCAAATTCTGCTTCTTCCCCACCAAGCGTGTCCCACATATAGACATTAGTGGATGCTGCAGTCGTTTAATTCATCCCCCAATGGTGCCCTCCATTTAGCATAAACCCCACATTAGTACTGTGCCCATAGGCGTCTCTTGGAGGTGAGTACAAGACGGGTGAGGAGAGCTGGCAAAGGAACTCAGAAGAGGCTAGAGCCATCACGGTCCTCACATAAGGAATAAAACAGAACATTTCATTTCTGTGTTACCGATTGGTGCAAATGGATTTGCAGAACCTGGTCCATTGGCCACATCCGTGATCTCTGACTGCTGGACGGGAGCCCTGAGAGCTGGCTCTTACCGGACAGCATCCCGAGCTTCTCTTGTGACTAGCCGGCCTGGGGCTATGTCCTAGTTGTGGTGTGATGTCCATGTGACATAGCCGGCTAACCACAAGAAGAGTCACCAGGAGGTAGGATGCAGTACTCAGGGCTCACGGCCAGCAACCACAGATTGCTCACATGGCCGATGGACAGAGTCCTGCGAATTGATTCACACCAACTGGAAGTAAATTGTACATATTAGTTTATGTTCTCTTGCTTTAACTTATACCTTGGATTGTGAGAATATTGGATGCCGCAGCACATAAGTGTACATACCATAAGCAGGTGCAGCAGCGCTGTATCCATAGGGGGCTGCGTAACCTAAAAAGACAAACAAAGTCCTGAATATCCTATTCCATGTATATAGGGTTACATCAGTGTGGAGTAGACATAGGAGAATCAATTAGCATCGATTAGCAGGACTCCGGTCCATCAGCCAGGTCAGTGATCGCTGCACGGGACTCCTGCGAATCTCCTTGCCTCCCAGCTCTTGTGTTGATGAGATGGGCTGGTGCGATGTGTGTACGTCCCACTGCAGTGATGATGGCGCACCAGCCCGGCTGATCAATAAGAGCAGGGAACCCCGGCAGATGAGGACATTAACAGGTCTTCTGTCCTGCAGTCACACATTACTGACCTGGCGATGGAGCGGCGTCCTGCAAATCATCTCTCCCAGCTATAGAGAGGACTATATAGAACGCCCATGTCTGTTAGAAATACTGGGGTCCCTGTGATCAGTACCTTGCCATTGGAAGGACGAGGCTCAAAAACACATTAAGGGCGCGATTCATTAATTATGGCATTTCACTTGCCAGTGTTAATGATCGGAATCAACGACGTAAGATGCGTCCAAATAAGAAGTGCACGCCGCTTGATGACATAGACTAGCAGAAAAACACCACGTTACAAAATATTCATGCAACCTTTGAGTTGTGAAATTTTTGTACGACCTATGAAGGCATTTTGTGCCAGAAAACTGGAGACAACGCCTTCATGACCCGGGGCCCAAAATATAAAAATACCTGGCATCATGTATTTTGCACCGATCAGTCACAGCCAGCAGTATAGTGCAGAGCTGCAGTTACAAAGCGTCAGCGTGGAGATACAAGGCTATCACACACCTGTACACTCTACAGTGCGGGTGAGGCCTGTATACTTTTGCATTGTGCCTTCAGTATATGTGTATATATATATATATATATATATATATATATATATATATATATATATATATATATATATATATATATACACATACACACATCTTATAAAAATATACATACACCTGAGCTAATAGGCCAATGCTGTAGATGAATTGCAACCAGCAGAACTATGAGTTCAGCTCTGCCGTATAATGCTGACTGTAACTCAGGAACAAGTAATGTAATTACAGAGTTGTACAACTTTTTCACTAATATTAAATCAATATGTAAAATGGTGATCAAGGGCGCAGTGAAACATTATATTTCCAGGATTTCCTCAGTATTGGAGGACATAATGCCATCATCTATACAATACAAAGGAAATCCTGGGAACATGATCTGTTGGTGGCTCCACAGTGTTAGAAAGACAGATAATCGATTGGGCATATGGAAGTCCAACATGCCCCATCCTTGCTTTCTCTGACAATAGACATCAAGATCTGGTCGGGCTGTACTGATACACATTCAATAGTTAATTGCATCTCTCCAAAATGCCTTAATTTGATGCGTATGGCCAATTAAGATTCATTTTGAAATAGACTGTATACCTGGAGTAATGTAACCAGGAGCAGCTGCAGCGCCCACAAAGGTTCCCCGTGTCAATGCCACTCGTCCACGTCCCCGGGCTGCCTGCACGGCCGCAGATACCGCTGTGCTGACCACTCCTTTTGTCTGGGGGGGATAAAAGTGAAATAATTAATCAGAGAAAGAGCAGCGTGGACTGCGGCTCACCATGGAGGGCCGGTCTGTGAAATCATTTAGATCCATGTATTATTCCTGGTGAAACACTCAGAAAACAGATGTCTGCAGAGTACGGCGCTTCCTAGACTAATGCAGAAATAACCCCCGTTTCCTACCGGTCTACTTAACAGCTGCCCAGGGAGAGCGCAGAGCTTTACTTTGCTGCTTCCTGTTCAGTCTGGGGACAAGTTGTACACCAGTGAAATGATCTCCCGCAACACATTAACTTCTCCATCCAAATGGAAGCGGAGCGCGCAGGGAAAGATAAAGTGGCTGAATTAATCTCTGCACTGTCTTTATAATGAAAATGAACAGTTAACTACATAATTAATGCAATGTATCCGTGCTCTATAAAAGCCCCTGTGTAACACTCGGGAAGCATTGGCCCGTTTTGGCCTCATTTACACGCCACAACACGAATGGTCAGACTGCTTAATGTGCTGCTTTATAGAGATCTTGCAGGCAAAGAAATGGCAGGATAAACGTGAGAATCGGGATTACACTCGAACTATACAAATATCTAATCACTGATACTTAACATTTTATGATGCACAATTGCTGCTTGCTTGAGGGGGATTTTTAATTACAGGTTTGAGGGGCATTAATGGGGGCAAAGATCTCCCCCACTTCAGCTAATCTGTATTTATGTTAGGGGAGGATATGTTTATTTTCTCTTTATAACAATTCTTTTGCTTCTCATATTTGCTGGAACGGCAGATACATAGACGACATTTTGGATGGGTGATGTATCGTCCTTTCCAATATTTATCTCCTATTTCAAAATAATTGTAATCTTCTGGGAACATTTTGGGATATTATGTATAGAAAAGAAACCGCAGCCAACACATTGCTTCGAGCTACCATCCACCACATACCATTAAAGGGAATCTGTCAGCAGGTTTTTGCTATACAATGTGAGAGCAGTATAATGTAGGAGCAGAGAGCCTGATTCAAGTGATGTCACTTGCGCAGTAGTTTGCTGTAGTATTAATAAAACACTGATTGTATCAGCAGGAGATTATCACTGCAGGACTAGGTGTCACATGCAGGCCAGTCAGGCCAATCTGTGTAACTCCACCCCTACCACTGATTGGAAGCTTGCTGACAATGCACAGTATATACAGAAATCGGCCAATCAGTCGGCAGGGTTATACACAGCTCAGCATTTAAGCACTGCTGGCAAAGAAAACAGGGATTCCAGCAAAACTGCACCAAGCAGCCCAGTAAGTGAAAAATCGCTGGAATCAGGGTCTCTTTCCCAACATGATGCTGCTCTCAGATTACATGGGAAATACCTTCTGACAGATTGCCTTTAAATCCATTCCTGTGGAGCCTGCTCTAACACTAACTAAAACAACAAACATTGTAGATACAGTGGGGAAAATCAGCATTTGATACACTGCTGATTTTGCCGGTTTTCCCTCCTACACAGAATGGAGAGGTCTGTAATTTTTATCGTGGTACACTTCAACCTGTGAGAGACACAATCTAAAAATAAAAAACAGAAAATCTCATTGTATGATTTCTACATAAATAAATTGCAACCTGTAGGCTATTTTGGTTTTATGTTTTTTTCTTCTCCTAAACAATCTAACGATCAATGGCAGTAGTGGCCGCCCTGCTGACTTTCTTGTATGTCCAGCACTGTGTATAGGAAGATAAGAGGCGCAGAGACTGTATTGTACCGTGACTGAGGCTGGGGCACCCCACCTTTAGATGCACGCTTTCCTTTGCAGTTGTTATTCCACAGTGATGTAAAATGCAAACTAACATACAAACTAAGATATTCTTCATTATCGCCTGGATTTAGTTTAGTTCAAGAGTAGAAAAAAAAGACAACATTCCTACAACTATACTAAGCAAAGCTTTGGCATAGAGAACACGGGTAGCTCCACGCTGCAAACGAGATTCCCCCAGGCAAACCGCGCAACAGCAAAGTCAATACATTCCCAGCCGGGGATCAAAGAGGAAGCAGGAGAAGAATCTGTCTCCAGACACTTCCAACTTGTAACCTCATTATCACTATGGCACTCTGGCTTTTAGATGACCTCTTCCCCTCTACTTTTTCACATAAAGGTACCTTCACACGAAGCGACGCTGCAGCGATAGCGACAACGATGTCGATCGCTGCAGCGTCGCTGTTTGGTCGCTGGAGAGCTGTCACACAGACCGCTCTCCAGCGATCAACTATGCCGAGGTCCCCTGGTAACCAGGGTAAACATCGGGTAACTAAGCGCAGGGCCGCGCTTAGTAACCCGATGTTTACCCTGGTTACCAGCGTAAAATCTAAAAAAAACAAACAGCACATACTTACATTCACGTCCCCCTGCGTCCACTTCCTGACTGACTGAGCGCCGTACAGTGAGAGCAGAGCGGTGACGTCACCGCTGTGCTGCTTTCACTTTCACTTTGCGGCGCTGAGTCAGAGGAGGAAGCAGACTGCAGGGGACGCAATGTGAGTATGTGCTGTTTGTTTTTTTTACATTTTACGCTAGTAACCAGGGTAAACATCGGGTAACTAAGCGCGGCCCTGCGCTTAGTAACCCGATGTTTACCCTGGTTACCAGTGTAAAATATCGCTGGTATCGTTGCTTTTGCTTTCAAACACAACGATACACAGCGATCGGACGACCAAATAAAGTTCTGGACTTTATTCAGCGACCAGCGACATCACAGCAGGATCCTGATCGCTGCTGCGTGTCAAACGAAACGATATCGCTAGCGAGGACGCTGCAACGTCACGGATTGCTAGCGATATCGTTATAATGTCGTTTCGTGTGAAGGTACCTTAACACTTGTCTTGAAATCTGTGATTATCCAAAGTGAGAAAACTGCTGTTATCATTTATTTTTGTGTCTTTCTTCCCTATCTGTGCCCTTTTAAAAAATCCAAGGGGTAACGTTTCTCCTTATATAGAGTGACATGCCAAGGTGAGGAGACGTTTAGGCTGCAATGCTCCTCTGAGTAATATGCAAATTATCTCTTCAATAATCGCACATTGCTAACTTTGAAGCTCTGGTGGAGGTCTACATCATCCATGACAGAAAAGCCTATGCTGCTGCATCTTCCATGACTGGAGTATGAACAATGGGGGCCGATTTACTAAGATACACGAGACAGAGGCCTAGATGATCTCCAATAATGATGATCGACCTGTAGGTAGGTCACTGATATCAGATCGGTGGCGGCAGCCCCAATATAACTGCTAGCAGCTCCGACAGCGGCCAGATGTAGACGTTGTGAAGAAGAGGACCCCAATACTGATAATGGCCGTTCATGGGCCATTGGTCAGCTCATATTCATTTTATTTGCAGCAGCCACTAAACAGTGTGATGGAGCGAGTGATGGCGGTCCTCTCGGTACTCCAATTACATCTGGTCCCAGCTGGTGCTGTAAACTCCTGATCGATGGAGGATCCGGCTGCCAGCTCATTCAATAATCTGACTGATTACTTGTACTAAGGGCTTATGGAGACATACATGCAAATCGGTGTGAGTACAGACCACCAATGCACTGACTAACCGCATGTCTTCCAGAAATGCATGAAGCGGTCATGCTTCGGTCGGGATAGCTGAGGCCAGTCTGTGTATTGTGGTCCGATTTTGCACCATTGTGCATGGACATGTGCATGATCCGTAAGGATAGATCAATGTGGTGAAAACCTCATTTAAAAGGCTTGTCCACTACTTGGACAATCCCTTCTCAATTACTATATAGACAGCCTGTACTCCCCTCCGGTGCCGACATCACTCCAATCGTGTCTCTTACTGGATCATCACCGTCACTAACCTAAGGTGCATGGTTCCTGCTGATAACGTATACATATAATGTAGAGATCTGCCTTACAGTCGTCTGTGGTCTGGCTACAGACTGTGCAGCTAAGTAGATGACTGCACTACAAATCCCCATTCGGACAACTCGTTCAAAGTAAACGAGTATTTCTTACAACCGATTATTGGCTTGTGTAAAATATATAATCGCTCGAAAAAGAAGAAATTACTCGGTTGTCATGTGATTGGATCGTTCTTGCAGCTACATCATCCTGTATAAACAGGCGAACTGCGGCAGAGAACGATAACACTATGTGCACAGAACAACTGTACTCACTATTGTTCCGGTTGGCCTAAACAGGCTATTTACCAACCACCGATTGGCTTATTTATAGCTGATCGGTCGTCAGGTGCAAATGTGGACCTTTAGACTAAACTGTCAGAGAATTAAACCCGATTTTATTATTAATGGTAATCTCAGATTACTGGCACCTGTGGAATAATCTTTTTCTTCTTGTTATTCACTGCATTGGGCCCAGAGAATAGTTTCTCGAGAGCAGCGAGTGCAGCACTGGCTTTTGCGACTTTCTTGTTTGGACCGGCGCCTCTGAACTTCTGTGCGTCCACTTCAACCTGTGATACAAAGGAACAAAGATTCTGATTGGAATCAATTTTTTACTAATCAAAATCAGTTTATGCTGGGACCATGTGCCGAATTATCGGAAATGCTAGACTAGCACCGATATATACAGATTAGTGTACTCTTTGCTGATGAGGTGCACATCAAGCCTGGCACAAGTTATTAGTGGCTAAAATAATGACGTAAAAATCAGCTATCTGCTACTGCCGACTGATACCTGCAGCCGAAGCGCTGGACTATCAGGTCCTTTATATTGTAATCCAGAATGGGATGTTTTGTCCAAAAAATGATCAGAATCAGGTGTTCGGTTGAAGGGCATATCCTATAAGATGTCCTAGATATGGAAGACCTCCACCATGAACCTCTGGGCAAAAAATGACCAGTCCCTAAAAATATCAGCGTATTATATGTCTTAAACTTAAAAGGGGTTGGTCCGAATAATAGAACAGGTCTGATTTTTTTCTTGTTCATGGGTCATCTCTGGTATCACAGCTGTAATACCAAACATAGTCCTTCAACAAGGGTGGCGCTATTACTTTAAAAAAAATCCTGGACATCCCCTTGAAACATGAGTTGAAAAAAAAAAGTAGTAGTTAAATCCATATCACACAGAATCTGTAACTTACCTCCATTACGAATCGCTTATCATGACTCCCCCCACTCTCTGATATTAACTCGTATTTCAGCCCTCTTCTCTTCTCATTTAGCTCCATGACAGGATTTTTCCCGCTGGCCGTGAGAATTGGACCCTGAGTCCTGACCTGAGGGGACACGTCACATATCAAATGTTACACCAGAACAAATCTAGAAATAAACCTGACCACTAATGATCGTCTAAGCGTGTACGACGCCAGAGATGAGACATCTGGGTGCATGTTGACTATTTTAATTAAATTACTTATTCACCGGGTTAATTAGAGACTGTGATAATTTATTGTGTCGATTAGATGCAATTACTATGATTGTACAAATTGCTTCAGAACATTAGGTAACGTAACAGAAAAATGGAGCTGGTCCAGAAGAACTCTACATGGTGCACTTCCTCTGTCATTCCTGTAACAGATAATTATATCTATTATGGAAAGGTGCCCTTGGAAGATTCCAGGCATAAAGATACACTCACATGATAAGATCACAGAAAGCTAATTGATGGGGAATATGACATGACTCTGTCCTGGAGCCAGGTTCAGTATTTGCAGGTTATAGTCAGTTCCTGGGGAATATGACATGACTCTGTCCTGGAGCCAGGTCCAGTAATTGCAGGTTATGGTCAGTACCCGGGGAATATGACATGACTCTGTCCTGGAGCCAGGTAAAGTAATTGCAGGTTATACTCAGTTCCTGGGGAATATGAAATAACTCTGTCCTGGAGCCAGGTTCAGTATTTGCAGGTTATAGTCAGTTCCTGGGGAATATGACATGACTCTGTTCTGGAGCCAGGTTCAGTATTTGCAGGTTATAGTCATTACCCGGGGAATATGACATGACTCTGTCCTGGAGCCAGGTCCAATAATTGCAGGTTATAGTCAGTTCCTGGGGAATATGACATGACTCTGTTCTGGAGCCAGGTCCAGTAATTGCAGGTTATGGTCAGTACCCGGGGAATATGACATGACTCTGTCCTGGAGCCAGGTCCAGTAATTGCAGGTTATGGTCAGTTCCCAGGGAATATGACATCACTGTCCTGGAGCCAGGTTCAGTATTTGCAGGTTATAGTCAGTACCCGGGGAATATGACATGACTCTGTCCTGGAGCCAGGTTCGGTAATTGCAGGTTATGGTCAGTACCCGGGGAATATGACATGACTCTGTCCTGGAGCCAGGTAGAGGAATTGCAGGTTATAGTCAGTTCCCAGGGAATATGACATGACTCTGTCCTGGAGCCAGGTCCAGTAATTGCAGGTTATGGTCAGTTCCCAGGGAATATGACATCACTCTGTCCTGGAGCCAGGTTCAGTATTTGCAGGTTATAGTCAGTACCCGGGGAATATGACATGACTCTGTCCTGGAGCCAGGTTCGGTAATTGCAGGTTATGGTCAGTACCCGGGGAATATGACATGACTCTATCCTGGAGCCAGGTTCAGTAATTGCAGGTTATGGTCAGTACCCGGGGAATACGAGATGACTGTCCTGGAGCCAGGTAGAGTAATTGCAGGTTATGGTCTGTTCCCAGTGAATATGACATGACTCTGTCCTGGAGCCAGGTCCAGTAATTGCAGGTTATGGTCAGTTACCTCCCTGGCACATATGACTTCCCTGCATTGTCTGTGTGTCAGCAATGCCTTGTGCTCCAGAACTGTATTGTTTCCTGAGTATTCTGCTTCCAGAAATGATATTGATTCTTACTCTGCAGACTATTTCCATCTTCTATTATCACAGGCGGTAAAGCAATCTGTCTGTATTAGACTATTCCGGTTTCTGTTTTCCTTCCATATGATATTTATAATGTGCTGGGTTAGCGTTAATCTGATTAGTGCCAGCTAATTATAAACTGTCATTGTTATGATATTTATTGGCTCCTATGACTTGGTCAGAGTTTAGGCTTCATCCGAAAGAAAACGTCAATCGAAAACCTTTGCCTGGTGTCATTGCTAAATATGGCAGCTCATCCAGCCTTACTATAACCATATCATTTTTGTGCATGTGAACAACTTCTTCCAGCGGTCCAAAAATATTTAAAGAGGTATTCTCTTCTACAGCATGCTTGCCAATTTTTCACAAACTCCCACAGAAGTTAATGGATAGAGGTCATCACCTCCCCATTCCTGCACAGAGCTCAGTTCTCAAAAACACATGTGAATTCCAGCAGTGGGTCCCACATCTATCAGATATTTATGGCTTATCCTTTTATCTGAGATGGGACAACCCCCTTAAATTAAGGCTGATTAAAACCTGGCTGATTTGCGAGAAATGGCCCAAATTTAGATATGTGCGGAAAACTCTTAAAAGGTCTTGTCCAGGACCTTTAAATTGATGGTATATCCCTTAGGATAGGTCATCAATATTAGATCGGAGGGGGTATCCCCCGCTGATCAGCTACTCTCGGGAATAAAATATGCTCACAGGCCAAGAACGTATAACGTAATACTGCCAGCCCATTTCCATCCTCATTCCTGTTTAAGTTACTATCATTGAGGATAAGTCAATGTGAACTTCAGAACTCGGGAACGCCACAACACAGTGTAGAACCAGCAGATCGATAGAGGTGTTGGGTGTTAGACCCCCACCGATCTGATATTAATATCCTATCTTGGGGGCATCAATATTCATGTTCTGGACAACCTCTTTAGTACTCGCTTCTGATTTCACCCACATAAGTAGAACATCCTCAAGTTTCGTAAGTAGTGGCTTCTTCCAGTGCATGTCTGATTACTATCCACCCTCTTTATGTGCCAAGGTCATCTGGTCACAAACTTGTGCCAATATAGCAAAACATATATTCTGAATATTTTTTTATATTGGCACAAGTTTGTGAGTACAAGTCTGTGGAATATAATGAAGGTTGCTAGTAATAAGTTAATCAGCCTGGAAGAAGCCATTTTCGGCAAAACTTGAATCGGCAAAGTGGTTTTATTGGGCATCGCTCAACTTCACTATTGTGGGTTGCGGGTTATGCTCCTTTTTTCTGTATAGGAGGAAGAAAAGACCTAGAAAAAGGCATCTGCTTGGATCAGTGCAAGTAAAAACATTGTTGGTTCTCATACAGCTGGGACCCTCAAGATAATGCCTAAGTCTACTTTGAGATACTAGATTGTATTTAAAAAAATAAATAAATAAAGCCCGTAACTACAGTGGCTTTGGAGTCACAGAAAAATAGATTATTAGAGGGAATAAATAAAATTTATATCTTCATTTATGTGTATTATTCTTCTGATTTCGTGGGTCCCTCTATCAACCCTCATAATCACAGAGGTGAAATAATCACACAGAAATTATAAATTCTTGGGTTATCATATTTTCCCAAAGCCACAACCACCATGAGAACCCTGGATGATGGCCACCTTTACAGTTCCTATAAGGTCCGTCAAACAAATTTTCTGAACAGCCGATCTCCCTCGTTACGCAGCATTATGGGTGCAGGGTGGATATAATACTACATTTCTTAATTACCTATTCCCAAGCCTGATTAATCTGAGTGATCACTGCTGCCTGTATTGCACTCTCAGAAGGGAACACGGCAAGCCCTCAATGACCGATTATCCTATGATTCATCCAATGCTTATGGCCAACAGTGGCCGTTTAATGTCAGCCGACCCGCTTACCTAGTGGTTGGCCTACAGGTACGTATGGTGTATGGCCAGTACCATTCCTCAGGAGGGCTTCTTACCTCTAGCGTATTGGAGCCATCGGTGCTGGAGCTGCCCGTATTACTGCTCGAATTGGAAGAGACTGTCTCATTCTTTCCTTCGCTGTCCGATTTTTCATCTGAACTAAGACATTCCATATCTGTGTCAAAACCGGTAGGGTAACCCATCGCTTGTAAGACCTGTATAGGAAAAAGGCCATCATAAGACCACCAGAGGAACCCATAGACAGGCACTAAAGGGCCCCAATACAGAGGAGTGAATCAATTCACAGGACCATGGTCCAAAGGCTACATCAGTGGTCTGCGCCCGCCGGATGGGAGCCCTGCGAATCTCCTTCCTCCTGCTGGCAACCTGATTAGCAGGCCCTGGTGCTTTTCAACCTACAACGATGATGTTGGGCCGGGCTTACAAACAAGAAGAGGCCCTGAGGAATCCGTCAGGTAGGATGCGGTTTGCATGCCTCCCATCCAGCGGCCACAGACTTTGCCATTCTTCGGTCAATGGCTCCGTCTCCTGCATGGACGTAAATGCGCAGCTGAGTTCTTTCAGTGGGGAGAAATCTGCGGCTAGTACTTGCAAGCTGCGGCTTCTCTCCACTGAGAACAAGAACATCAAGCTTTTCAACTCCAAAGGTTGAATCCTGCTCTGCCCCAATATCATCTGTTGGGGGAGAGGCAAGCCTCAGATAATTGGCCGTTCCTGCCCAAATCGATGGGTTTTGCCAACTTTAAGATGACGTTTATGGGGTCTTTAGGCCCCAAATCCTTTTTTTTTCGTATACAGAATAGAATTGAAACAGCATTGATGAAAAAAAGCTGTAGATGTGAGTCCTGGGACAATTATCCCAAATGTCCAAAAACGTATAGTCCAAGGAAAAAGAGGCTGCACTGGAACACCTTCCGAGTGATAAAATGGGAGAATAAAATATTTATTTTTTTCACCTGCATGGCATTGCATTGCAGTTTCTTTTTCCATGGACTATTATTTGTATGTAGCTGGAAGGAATTGTCCTATTAAATGCTGCACTGAAACACAAGGCAAAAAAAAGAAGCTGCACGATGAAAGTGTATGTATATGAATGAGTCCTTTTGTGCAGAAAAAAGTGCACCTCCGCTGGAAATGTTACCCCAGTCAGGGCACTGGAGAACCTATCTGGTGAAATATTAAGGCCGGCGTCACACTTGGCGTAAGACAATACGCCACGTATTATACGTCCGTACTACGGCCGTAATACGGAGAAATGTTCCCAAAATATTGATCCGTAGTCAGGGTGTGTCAGTGTATTTTGCGCATGGCATCCTCCGTATGTAATCCGTATGGCATCCGTACTGCGAGATTTTCGCGCAGGCTTGCAAAACCGACATCTAATGGATTTATGTGCTCAAATGTTCGGGAAAACATACAGTTAGGTCCATATATATTTGGACAGAGACAACATTTTTCTAATTTTGGTTATAGACATTACCACGATGAATTTTAAACAAAACAATTCAGATGCAGTTGAAGTTCAGACTTTCAGCTTTCATTTGAGGGAATCCACATTAAAATTGGATGAAGGGTTTAGGAGTTTCAGCTCCTTAACATGTGCCACCCTGTTTTTAAAGGGACCAAAAGTAATTGGACAGATTCAATAATTTTAAATATAATGTTCATTTTCAGTACTTGGTTGAAAACCCTTTGTTGGCAATGACTGCCTGAAGTCTTGAACTCGTGAACATCACCAGACGCTGTGTTTCCTCCTTTTTGATTCTCTGCCAGGCCTTCACTGCGGTGGTTTTCAGTTGCTGTTTGTTTGTGGGCCTTTCTGTCTGAAGTTTAGACTTTAACAAGTGAAATGCATGCTCAATTGGGTTGAGATCAGGTGACTGACTTGGCCATTCAAGAATATTCCACTTCTTTGCTTTAATAAACTCCTGGGTTGCTTTGGCTTTTTGTTTTGGGTCATTGTCCATCTGTAGTATGAAACGATGACCAATCAGTTTGGCTGCATTTGTCTGGATCTGAGCACACAGTATGTCTCGGAATACCTCAGAATTAATTTGGCTGCTTCTGTCCTGTGTCACATCATCAATAAACACTAGTGACCCAGTGCCACTGGCAGCCATGCATGCCCAAGCCATCACAGTGCTTCCGCCGTGTTTTACAGATGATGTGGTATGCTTTGGATCATGAGCTGTACCAAGCCTTCGCCATACTTTTCTCTTTCCATCATTCTGGTAGAGGTTGATCTTGGTTACATCTGTCCAAAGAATGTTATTCCAGAACTGTGCTGGCTTTTTTTAGATGTTTTTTAGCAAAGTCCAGTCTAGCCTTTTTATTCTTGATGCTTATGAGTGGCTTGCACCATGGAGTGAACCCTCTGTATTTACTTTCATGCAGTCTTCTCTTTATGGTAGATTTGGATATTGATACGCCGACCTCCTGGAGAGTGTTGTTCACTTGGTTGGCTGTTGTGAAGGGGTTTCTCTTCACCATGGAGATTATTCTGCGATCACCCACCACTGTTGTCTTCCGTGGGCGCCCAGGTCTTTTTGCATTGATGAGATCACCAGTGCTTTCTTTCTTTCTCAGGATGTACCAAACTGTAGATTTTGCCACTCCTAATATTGTAGCAATTCCTCGGATGTTTTTTTTTCTGTTTTCGCAGCTTAAGGATGGCTTGTTTCACCTGCATGGAGAGCTCCTTTGACCGCATGTTTACTTCACAGCAAAATCTTCCAAATGCAAGCACCACACCTCAAATCAGCTATTTTAATGTGGATACCATCACATGAAAGCTGAAAGTCTGAACTTCAACTGCATCTGAATTGTTTTGTTCAAAATTCATTGTGGTAAAGTCTATAACCAAAATTAGAAAAATGTTGTCTCTGTCCAAATATATATGGACCTAACTGTATATACAGTATATATATATATGTCATTGAGACACATATATATATTCTGTATTTAGATTTCATTCAGTGCGATATCTGTGAACAGCCGGTAATTCAATTGCCGGCTTTTCATTTCTCCTGCACAAACCCGACAGGATATGAGACATGGTTTACATATAGTAAATCATCTCATATCCCCATTTTTTTTGCATATTCCACACTACTGTTAGTAGTGTATATGTGCAAAATTTCAGCGCTGTAGCTGCTAAAATAAAGGGTTAAATGGCGGAAAAAATTGGCGTGGGCTCCCGCGCAATTTCCTCCGCCAGAATGGTAAAGCCAGTGACTGAGGGCAGATATTAATAGCCAGGAGAGGGTCCATGGTTATTGGCCCCCCGTGGCTAAAAACATCTGCCCCCAGCCACCCCAGAAAAGGCACATGTGTAAGATGCGCCTATTCTGGCACTTGGCCACTCTCTTCCCACTCCCTGTAGCGGTGGGATATGGGGTAATGAAGGGTTAATGTCACCTTGCTATTGTAAGGTGACATTAAGCCAGATTAATAATGGAGAGGCGTCAATTATGTCACCTATGCATTATTAATCCAATTGTTTGAAAGGGTTAAAAAACACACACACACATGATTTAAAAGTATTTTAATGAAATAAACACAGCGGTTGTTTTAATATTTTATTGCTCTCTCAATCCATTTGCAGACCCTCGCTTGGCAGAACAATAAACCCACAATATACATACCTTCTGCTTACCCGTCACGTCCCACGAGGTAATCCATCTGAAGGGGTTAAAATAATTTACAAGCAGGAGCCCTGCAAATGCAGCTGTGCTCGTGCTTGTAATTCCCCGGCGAATGAAGGAAATGTAGGTCATTGACCTACATTTCCTTCAGTCGCGGTGATGCGCCCCCTGGTGGATGTCCTCATATGACCTGGAGCGTGGGAAAAAGTTCCCAGGCTGCAGTTCATGAGAACATCCAGCAGGGGCGCCTCACCGCGACTCAATGTAAGTATAGATCACTCTGCTTTCCTTTCAGCACCCGGGGGATTACAGGCACGAGCGAGTGGTTTATCGCAGCTCGTGCCTGTAATATTAGTTAACCCCTTCAGATGGATTACCTCGTGGGACGTGATAGGTCATCTGAAGGTATGTATATTGTGCGTTTATTGTTTTGCCAAGCGAGGGTCTGCAAATGGATTGAGAGAGCAATAAATTATTAAAACAACCGCTGTGTTTATTTCATTAAAATACTTTTAAATCATGTGTGTGTGTTTTTTAACCCTTTCAAACAATTGGATTAATAATGGATAGGTGACATAATTGACGCCTCTCCATTAGTAATCTGGCTTAATGTCACCTTACAATAGCAAGGTGGCATTAACCCTTCATTTCCCCATATCCCACCGCTACAGGGAGTGGGAAGAGAGTGGCCAAGTGCCAGATTAGGCGCATCTTACAGATGTGCCTTTCCTGGGGTGGCCAATAACCATGGACCCTCTCCTGGCTATTAATATCTGCCCTCAGTCACTGGCTTTACCATTCTGGCGGAGAAAATTGCGCGGGAGCCCACGCCAATTTTTTCCGCCATTTAACACTTTATTTTAGCAGCTACAGCGCTGAAATTTTGCACATACACACTACTAACATTAGTAGTGTGGAATATGCAAAAAAAATGGGGATATGAGATGGTTTACTATATGTAAACCACGTCTCATATCCTGTCGGGTTTGTGCAGGAGAAATGAAAAGCCGGCAATTGAATTACCGACTTTTCACTAACACCGCTGCGTATTTCCCGCAAGTCACACTGCTGGTCCGTGTGGAATCCGTATTTTTCTCGCTCCCATAGACTTTCATTGGCGATTTTTTTTTGCGCAATACGCTGACAAACGCAGCATGCTGCGATTTTGTACGGCCGTAGAAAGCCGTATATTACGGATCCGTAATATACGGCTGATAGGAGCAGCCCCATTGAGAATAATTGTGCCGTATGTTATGCGAGTTTTACGGACGTAGTTTCTGCGCTCTTACGTCCGTAAAACTCGCATGTGTGACGCCGGCCTAATAAGATAGAGGGCCAGATTAGCCATACTCCGTTCTGCTCATTTTAGCAAGGCCTGCGACTAGTTTCTTCATACAGGAGGCGTTTTCAAGCTTCATCACCAACATCGACTTTTGTACCAAGTATTAATTACATTTTACTAAGCCTGTTCAATACATTTTCCTGTGTCCGTTCTCATAATTACACATAATTCATGGACATCTATGGCGATTTCTTTGCCAGTGTGGACTGGACGGGTTGTTATCGACATCTGGTGAGAATTTCAAGTGAATAGCACCTTTAGAAAAATAGTTACTTAGAAAATTGTGATGTTTTCAATACTTATTTCGCCCGCTGTGTGTTTTGACTGTACACCCTTACACGTACAACCCCAGAGAATCAATGGTGCTTTAAAAAAAAATAAAAATGTATAAAAAACAAAATGTGTCAGTCTCAAAACTTTTGGCCACAACTGTGTTTTCCAGGTGGGGATCCAGACATCCAGACCTCATTCTGCCCGCCATAAAGTAGGGGTGAGAATTCCTTGTGTGTCTGGTAGTGTTTCTCTGCCCCTTCATGTGTATTCACAGAGGTGCAGGGACCTGGGGTCAGATCCTCCCGTCAATCACGCATTGTAAAATATAAAGGTAGCCACGAAGCTGCCTATAATTGCGGAAGTAAAACTCTCCGATATGATAACGATGCTGGGACGCAACAGAAAAGTGTTCACGGTTTAGATGGAGCAATCCAGTAATGATAAGTTATCACTTATCCATAGGACGGGGGTCCTGCTTCCCTGTTTGGATGGAGCAGGGCCACCGCGTACGTGCTGCCACTCAATTCAAAGCCTGACGAAGATCGCCTGTCACTGCTGCTATCTACTTCAGTCTCACAGAGGCAGAGACCACCACTTCGGCAATCGGTTGGGCCCCCAGTGATCTAGCCGCTCTTCCTGCAGTTAGAAAAATGAGATGTTGCAAATCAATGAGGAACGTTACTCACCTTTACTGCGACGTGAAGCTTGGCCGTCTTCTTGGATGGCCCAGAGGCCTCGTGAGTTGTGCCGTCCACATCCACTGACATGGTGAACACCGGTGCGTGCACTGGGCCGGACTGGGACAGCAGCTTGTACTGCAGACCAGGCCGGATCTGGTTGAGTCGCATCAGTGCGTTCATTGGCTGGTTTGATTCTATGGCTTTACTGTCCAAAACTGGAGGTGAAGAGCGTAGTATTAAATACAATGTACGCGCAGCAGTCTATGGAACCGAACAAGTATTTATCCATCTTTCTATCACTTTTCTGACGCTATAGTATAGAGTTATTTGCAGTAATCGGCAAATCGATCTTACTTTTGCGTAAGTTGTGTCTCATTTTCTTATTTGGATCTTTGTCATCACAAGAACCGTCGTCGTATGGCCTCTTCAAACCTGAAAAATAGAAGGTGAGAGCAAAAGGTAGTAAAAAAAAAAAAGCACGTCCAACTGTTACTGACACTGCGCTTTCATTTTGCAAAAGTTATCGGCCGAGGACCATTTTACTTATACCTTATGCATAGACATAGCATTAACGGGAACCTGTCAAGCCCCCCACCGCTAGTAGACCAGAATACATGGAGATTTGTTCTCACTGATGAGGTTTATATTACTCACTAACGCTGCAGTTTTTGAAAAATGAACTTTAATCCTACAGCATCACTTATGTTATTGAGGCAGGACTAGTCCGGTGACGCGCCTCTTCCTCCAGACTAGTCCTTGCCTCCCCGAGTGTAAACGACAGCCTGCAGGCAACACTCACCCTGCAGGTCATCAATCACACCCCGTGAGGCATGATTGGGAGATCCAAGGCAGAACTAGTCTGGGGGAACAGACACGTGCCTGGACTAATCAGGTCTCATTAGCATATACGACACAGCAGGACTAAAGCACGGGATAAGCGGCCGTTTTGGTTGCGGCAAAAAAAATTCTCTACTGCGCTAATCATTGCAAGTTATAAAATGAGCCTACTTTTACAGCTTGTGGCGGTGCTCTTAGGGTCACAAAGCGACCCCATTCATATGCCTTAGGCTACTTTCACACTAGCGTCATACTCAGCCCGTCGCAGTGCGTCGGGCCGACGTACCGACGCTAGCGTTGTTTGCGCTGCACAACGGGTGCAGCGGATGCCGATTTTCAGCGTATCCGCTGCCCCATTGTGAGGTGCGGGGAGGAAGGGGCGGAGTTCCGGCCGCGCATGCGCGGTCCGAAAAAGCGGACACGTCGCACAAAAAAAGTTACATGTAGCGTTGTTTTTGTGCCGACGGTCCGCCAAAGCACGACGCATCCGTCGCACGACGGTTGCGACGTGTGTCAATGCGTCGCTAATGTTAGTCAATGGGGAAAAAAACGCATCCTGCAGACAACTTTGCAGGATGCGTTTTTTTCGCCAAAACGACGCATTGCGACGTATTGCAAAAAACGCTAGTGTGAAAGTAGCCTTATGCTGCAAAGTATCAGTTGTTGGCTGCGCATGTCGGAGGCAAAGCCACAGTGCGGCTCCAATCTAAGGTTCATTTTTCAATGGTGCAATATTAGAGACCTTCTGAGGATTTCCCGAATATCCCAAGTGATATCCATCTATAGCACCTGGTCCCGCGTCTCCAGCAATCTAGCAGTCAGATCTGTGATCTACAGCCGCGGACTCTGGGGAGAAGATAGAGACGGCCTATTACCGCTTCTGTCTTCTCCTTTCCTGGCTACAAATGAGTACAGTGTACAGAGGCATCCGCAATCACACGATCACCAGGTGTCTGAGGGCTCTGATGTGAGGAGGAGGGCGTCTGTGATTTGATTTAGTGTTTTTCTAGCCCAAACTGTATGTGTTTGTGTGTGTGTATGTACATATTATATATATTTTAGTTTTTTTTAAATTTTATTTTGTGCAATCACATTTTAACAACCAATGTCTTTGCTGAAGCCCAAGCAAATAGCAATCACCATCACACTAGTGAAGCATCAACCTGGGAGCGGATGAAGATCTATTTCTATATAAAACTGGTTTGCAAAGTATATCATGTAGTGACGTGGAAAAGCCTGTCCACATGTATCACTTTTTCACGCAGGGCCCTGTAGGTTTGGATTTCTTTTCCTTCATTTATAAACTGCATTTTGTGATTACTTGTGTTATCTTGGTCTAATATTTACGTTTGTTTTCTGATCTGAAACATATAAGCGTGACAAACACGCAAAAAAAATAGGAAATCAGGGAGGGAACAAACACTTTTTCACACCACCAGCACCAGCGAAGACGGCAAAGGAGCCTGTCTCAAATTTTAACCATCAGTGCCTACTGTTCCCACGATCATCCGTATAAGCACAGAGATTTCTGTAAATTAGAAAAACATCAAGGACTTTGCTGCAAACGGAAACTGCACATGACACTTTCTTTACGCTACACCACCAAACGACAATTTCTTTTTCTTTCTCATGTCTTTAAATGCTTCATTCGTCTTATTAATTTTAGGGAATTCATTTTTGAAGTGTCATCTAATAATTAAATTCCAGCACATTGGTTAAGTATCCAAAGACAACGGGAATCTTCAAAGGGCTGTCCGGGCTTACATCACAGTTTAGTATTGTACAACGGTCGCCATGATAATAGTAATGAACTAATTTATATGTACGGAAAACGACTGTACTTTCATGTCTGCCGCCGCTCAGCCCGATGTCTCTCTGTACGAGACTGTCTACAGATCTGGTGCTGACCACTATCCGATCTATGGGGTGTACAGAAGGAGGAAGGCATTTATGGTCGTACATCACAGCGGCAGTGTTCACACACAGAACATTTTTATTTATTTTTTTATTTTAACAAGTACCGTACTGAATTCACATAGCATGCAGATTATCCTCTCGCCTTATTCCACATATTAGGATATATCTTTGTAAGAGTTTGGTTAGACTTTATGAACTCATATCTTACCTTCCCTGTCTGTGCTTGACCATGAGTATTTCTGGAAGGGCTTATTAGATGGGAGTGGGTCCATTTGCAAGACTTTGTATATTTGTCCAAAAGCTAATAAACGCAGCGCATGCTGTGATGTAAGAGACAGAAAATGTTTAAGACACAGGAAAAGTTACAGTTCTCAATAATGAAAAGTATTTAAAGGGTTTTTCCCAACATCCTCATATATGGATATTGTCGGATAGAGCTTGTAAAAACAAGCACTTTTGCAATTCACTGCTCATTAAAATTTGCATCCATTCTTGAGATATTAACACTTTTGTTTTGTTTATAGCTCATTGCCTAGGAGACCGACCACCGCTGCTGTCTAGCTTGTAAGTACTACACTGAAGCTGTCCAGGATAAGCAGGTAATGGCACGCTGCTGCGATCCCAGCCATCTTCAAACCATTGTTTAAAAGCTCTATAGAGAGGAGCTTGTAAAAGCACTGGGCAAGGTCTGCTGTCTAGAAGCGGTGGTCGGTCTCTAAGGCAACAAGCTGTAAACAAAACATACTAATATCTCAAGAACAGTTGAATATTTTAATAAGCTGTAAATTGCAAAATTGTTTGTCCGACGATACCTTTTAACCATTTTGTAATAGATTGCAACAAATATTCCGGAGTTTACAAAAAGTAAAATCAAGACAAATATCTACTGAAATAGTAGAATGACACAGTCAGCTCTTATGGACTGTACCTCCCCCCTACACTGCCTGTCTGCAGCTGTGTCAGTAATCACACTTATTTCTGTTCTTCTGAAAAAGTCACATAGATGTGACTCCTCTCTGGATTGGCATTGTGGTGGAGGGGCAGTACAGCAGAGCTGACAGTGCAATGAGAAGAGCTACTAGAAAGGTTTGTAATGTGGAGCAGCTAAGCTCAGATGTGCTGCCCCTTACCCTACAGGGACCTTATTTGAAAGGTGTAAGTCACCTGTACTCTATACTTTCTAATCATGAAGGAGGTGAGACCTGGAGATCAGCTCTGTATCCTTACATGTCACCCACAGAGAAACCTAAGCTATGGTGGGTGTTGTCGTGCCCTCCTTCTAGAATGTTGCTTCCTGCTTACAATTGGGCAACTCATACAGGAAGATGTCCACGCCCCCAGTGAAAATTGTCTGATTACACCAACTGGCATTTAGTATTTGCTACCTGATGAGTTACCTTTTGTTATGATTGCGAATAACTGTGTAAGAGAGAAGAAATAAGAATACAAAAACTATGTTTTATTCCGCTTTGCGGCCACTATTATATCATGTGTCCAGGTCAACGTGAAATATTTTGTGTCTTTTAAAGGTCCTCTTTAAAAGAAGCAACAAAAGAACAACATGCACAGCAACGTCTTTTTTACATTGCTGTGCATTATTTTCATTTTTTTATGGCGGTCTTGCAGTTCTTTTTCAGGCGGATTGTTGAAGGCATCACGCTGCCCAATATCTAACAGCACAAATCCTTCTTTCAACATGGAGTGGTCATTGACCGGGTAAAATCGATGTATCATATACCTCCTCTTAGAAAGAAGCCTGGTGTGTTACAAACGGGAAGGTTTCTATATAGGAATCATTATGCAATAGAAGGGAGGGCTGACATCCTCGCCCCATAAATAGTTGTCCTCCTCTGACTCTCTGGCTCATTTCCAATGACAGTGAACAAAGCCAAAAGATCTCATCCAAGACTGACCGACAGTTGTTTTCTCAGCAATGGAAGCATTTAACAAAAAAAAAAAAATCTAGAAAACAACCGGTCTCGGAGAGTAAACTGCACCCCCGAGCGGCAACTCCTAATGTGTCGTCATTCATGCAGATGGTCGCTCTCTTGTAAAGTGATTTCTTAAAGAAGGAATTTCTTGTAAGACATTAGCTACCAAATTCCTTAATGACATGATATAGCAGCAAATGGTCTGAAGGATTTTGTATCACTGGATCCCAGACCGTATCTTACAGACGCTCTTTTAATCGCTGTCCAAACGCCCCCGCCGCTCGTTTCTGAGAAGATGAGAATGACACCAGATCTGTCTCATTGGGTTTCGCAGTTGCACAAATGAAAGATTGGTCGCAGCAGGGCCAAAGGTTCCAGCAATAGATTACTACGTGATTCCTAGTAGACAGCGACTTCTCCTAAGACCCGAACAGTATATATAAAGTTCCGGAGGAAGGCTGACGCATCGTTTTGGTGACCCCCGAAGAACAGGAATAAAGCAGAATCCGGAAAACGTCACCATCAGCTTTGAAGTCATCTACAATGCCTAAATTCCTCCTGATATTTATATGGTGACAAAGTAGCTCCTGAGTATGGTAAAGAAGGTGCTCACTGTTTAAAGAAGGTACTCTGGAGAAAAAAAGTCCAATAACATATAAAGAAACCGACACACTAAAAATATGGTATGAAATTCTTATTTTATTCCGAGAAAAAAATGCTGTTCCTTCCTTGCTGTTTTTTCTGTTTGATGCTTCTCTGATTTAAGTTGCATGAGAACTATTTTGTGATTACTCATACGGTGCGTTAGATACACCATACATGATGAAATATGTATAATATTCCCTCTTTTGTATGATGTGTTTTTTGTTATCCCATTATTTCATTTTCATCTAAGCTTTGTTTATTTATATATATGACAGAAACACAGAAGTCTCTTGAAAAAGGATAAATACGCCGAAACGTTGAGAAAATGTGATATTGTCTTTCATAAAAGTTTGCAGAATTTTTTCTTATGTGGAACCCCACCATCATTTTTTTTTCTTGGAATAAAATAAGAATTTCATACCATATTTTTAGTGTGCCGGAGTTTCTTTATATGTTAAAGTAGCTCCTGAGGTCACCATCTTCTGGGTGAAACAGTTGGCACGAAGAAGAACTTTCACTCCTACACGTGGGATTAGGTTCAGAACTGGCTGCAACCACCTTCATGAACAGCAAAACATGCACCTCATGTGCAAAATGCCAGAACTAATCCTCATCCATCTGGCTACTGAACTTTCCACGTCCCTCCCTAGGAGCTTAGTGCCCAGCACATTAATCCATGCCACTACTGGAGGTGCCTGTGACCAAAGCCGGCAACCCTGCTGTTCTGTTAGGTCAAAAATGACCGTTTTTGAAATTCTATAATGTTATAAAAATTCAGCGTGTGATTCTGAGACTTGAGGCTCCCTGACTTTTCGTCATTAGGGGGGTACTCTCTGTGGGAATTTTTTTTTATTTTAATTTTTGTTAAAAATGACAGAACAGTACAAGTGTATGTGAAATCTAAACAGAACAGCAGGGTTAAGGAATGGTCTCGGAGCCCGAGTCACTCCATGTATGCACTGCGCTGCAGACTACGCAGGGGCTATAGAGACGGCCGGAATATATCAATAAATGAACGGTGCGGCGTGCGTTTCATTACCTGTGCACTCTGCGTGATCTCCTCTCTCTCTTTTGCGGTCATGTAGGCCAAGGCATCTGTGGGTTCTCTTTCACATGGATCATGTAGTCCGGGCCCTCCTGCATTACACACATACAATCTAATTATGGAGGGTGGTGGCTTAATTGCAATTAACCTAGAAGATTTTTCCAAATAAGAGAAGCGTGAACTCGCTACATTCCTAAAATGTAACATTCTACATTATTTTCCTAAAAATCTCTCTCTATTTTTTTAAATGAATCAACTGCTCCCTAAGTAGCTGCAAGAAGTGGAAACAAATGGGTTTAAAAGGGAATCATCAGGTTTTTGCTATGTAATCTGATGTAGGAACAGAGAACCTGATTCCAGAGATGTATCACTTACAGGGCTGCTTGGGTCAGTTGTGTTAGAGAGCAGCATGATGTATGTACAGAGAACCTGATTCTAGCAATGCATCACTTACAGGGCTGCTTGGGTCAGTTGTGTTAGACAGCAGCATGATGTATGTACAGAGAACCTGATTCTAGCAATGTATCACTTACAGGGCTGCTTGGGTCAGTTGTGTTAGAGAGCAGCATGATGTATGGACAGAGAACCTGATTCTAGCAATGTATCACTTACAGGGCTGCTTGGGTCAGTTGTGTTAGAGAGCAGCATGATGTATGTACAGAGAACCTGATTCTAGCAATGTATCACTTACAGGGCTGCTTGGGTCAGTTGTGTTAAGAGAGCAGCATGATGTATGAACAGAGAACCTGATTCTAGCAATGTATCACTTAGGCTACTTTCACATTAGCGTTGTGCACTGCACGTCGCAGCACACCGACGCATATGTGGAAGCGCCGCAGAACGGGGGCAGTGGATGCTGTTTTTCAACGCATCCGCTGCCCCATTGTGAGGTGCGGGGAGGCGGGGGCGGAGACGACGCACCAAAAAACACATGCAACGATTTTTGATGGCGACGGTCCGAAACAACCGTCGCACGACGGTTGCGACGTGTGGCAATGCGTCGCTAATAAAAGTCTATGGAGAAAAAACGCATCCTGCAAGCAATTTTGCAGGATGCGTTTTTTCTGCAAAACGACGCATAGCGACGTGCAGTGCACTACGCTAGTGTGAAAGTAGCCTTACAGGGCTGCTTGGGTCAGTTGTGTTAGAGAGCAGCATAATGTATGGACAGAGAACCTGATTCCAGAGATGTATCACTTACAGGGCTGCTTGCTGCAGTTGTGTAAGGCTACTTTCACACATCAGGTTTTCGTTGTCAGGCTCAATTTAAAAAAAAATGGATCCGGCGAATGTTGCTGCCGGATCCATTTTTTCCCCCATAGACTTGTATTATTGCAGGATTGCGCCGGATGACGTTGCGTTTCGTCCATTTTTCGTCGGATCTGGAAAATCTGCCGTTTTTGGAAAAAATGTCCATAGCAATGTTGTTTGTCTCTGGCGGATCCGGAGCTTCCAGCTGTTTGCTAGAATGGAAGCCTATGGGAGCCGGAAGGTGTTGGATCCGGAAAATGACGGATTCCGGCTTTTTAAACTGAGCATGCTCCAAATTTTTTTTTAATCCAATAATCTAGATATGCTAGCCGGATCCGTCGCATAAGTTTTTCAATCTGCGTCGGATCCAGTTTTTCCAACATTCGCCGGATTGTGCCTGATGCAAAAAACCTGATGTGTGAAAGTAGCCTTAGAGAGTAACATGACGTATGGACAGAGAACCTGATTCTAGCAATGTATCACTTACAGGGCTGCTTGGTGCAGTTGTGTTAGAGAGTAACATGACGTATGGACAGAGAACCTGATTCTAGCAATGTATCACTTACAGGGCTGCTTGGTGCAGTTGTGTTAAAATCCCTGTTTTCTCTGCTGCAGATGTAGCAGTTCTCTGAATGCTGAGCTGTGTATAAACCCCCCCCCCCACACACACACATTGTCATATTTCTGCCTACGCACAGTGTAAACAGAATTCTGTCAATCAGCGGTAGCGGCTGGGTGACACCTCAGCGGTCACAATGGCTTATATGTGTAGTGAGTCCATATAGGTAAACATAAGCCCCCCACACAATCCACGAGACCACTGCTTGACGGCCAAATCTATTTTATACCAGATAAAAGGGTTTTTGATGACTGCACGTTCTAGCATATAAAAAGGCGAGTGGCCGAGGTCCAGCTGCTAAGGCCCTGCTCATCCCGGGAACAAGGGGATCTGGGTCAGTCTCCTTTGAAGTGAAGATCTAGAAATAGGAGACAAGACCTTGTTCTTTGTCATGGTGGTGACCCCAGCAGTAACCGGCTCATGGTGCACCTTCACCATTGATGTGACGGAATATATATTTAGCAGTGGGGATTACTGGACACTGAATCTCTGCCATGTTGTCTTTAGGACATCACTTTGTATGGCTACATCCTTTATGTATCATTAGAGCAGTTTTTATATTACAAAGCCCTAATAACAAGCCATTATAGAGTTACTAAACTTTACATTTAAGAATTTTGATCAGCAAGAAAAGTTATGAAACTTTTGCAAATCACTTTTCATATGTCTTTATTCCTATAAAAAATAGCCTATAAGTGGCTCATATGGAGTACAGATAATGGCAGTGATGGGTCACTATCTGTGTCTCACTAACTCTGGGGATAAGCTGCGGCAACCGATCATTCAGAACCCCACTGTTGCCCAGACTATTTTCCTGCCATCATCTGCAGTGATATCAGAACGTCCTCGTTTGGAGTACAGATGATGGCAGTGATGGATAAGCTGCTATCTCCCTCTCAGCCCAACACTCAGGAGGAGACAGGAGCTGACCCATCACTGCCATCATCTGTACTGTATGGGTATGATATCAATGCAGATGATGGCAAGAAAATAGTCTGGTCAACAGTGGAGTTCTGAAAGCCACTTACCTGCATTCTTTTTTTTACAGGAATAAAGACAAATCCCCTAATAAATTGATGTGCATAGTTTCACAACTTTCCCTGCTGGACACAAAGAAAAAATTGAAAGTTTAGTTACTTTTTAAAATACAATAAACGAGTCAGTGCATTACATGTATAATTTTTGGACAGATCTAAAAATTACCGACCCCAATCAATAAAAAATATCTTCTATTTCTATCGCAGGTATTGGTGTATATTTCTGTATACAGTGAGCTGTGAGATCTGGCAACAACTGGTGAAAACTCATGGCCTTACACTTTATGCTCCCAGGATTATGGGAACGCACCTATATTGCATTTTTTTTTTTAACATTTTTAAATAAAGTATATTTATAAAAAATATTTTTCCGTCTATTTAATAATGTACGACGTATAGTGATAAATCCCCTTCAAAGGTATTGTCCACGGGATAGGTAATAGGGGTCCAACTGCTGGGACCTGCACAGATCGGCACAACAGGACACTTATCTGCTGCAGGGGTCGCACCGTTTTACACGGGGCAGCCCCTGTAACGGTACATCATTACAAACTATACAGCCAGGACACTGCTAATGTGTTGTGGTAAAGCGACATCCTAATGACCCTGATCTTACCAGGCAATATGATGCCGGACGCCAGGCACTCCATGACTCTGCGCAGCGCCTCCCCCGCACCCAGGGGTCGGTTACACGTTCCTATTGCTTTTTCGCATATGATTTCTAGCGGCTGAGAAAAGAAATGGTTGAGTAGTTGAAATCAGATCTGCGGAGGACCGAGAACAATATTACTGACTGTAAGATTCCTTAGAAAATCTCGTATTTACTGAAAATAAACAATCAGGAACCCGGGGGGTCGTTACTCACCCTCCACAGGTCCAGTCTTGCCTCTCCACTGCTGCTCTGCTCTTTGATGGTCAGTTGCAGCGCTCGTAACTGCTGCAGCCAATTGCTGTGTTCGATGGGTAATGAAACATCTACAGTGTCTGAAACCGCTGCAGTCAATCACTAAGCTCAGCGGATAGCGTAATATCTACAGTGTTCTTAGCCGCTGCAAACAAGCGCCAAGCTCAGCGGGTAACATAAAATCTAGAGTGCTTTGTAACTGCTGCAGTCAATCACTAAGCTCAACAGGTAAAGTAATAACTACAGTGCTCGTAACCGCTGCAGACAATCACCAAGTTCAGCACTTGTATTCGCTACAGTGAATCCTTGAGCTCAGAAGGCCACAAAGTGTACTGTGTTCAGAACTGCTGCAGTCAATCACTAGTCTCAGTAGGTAATGTAATGTCTACAGTGCTAGTAACCACTGCAGCCAATCACTAAGCTCACTGGGTAACATATATAGCTCCTATGTGCTAAAGCCAATCACTGAGCTCAGCAGGTAAATTCTACAGTGCTCACAACCACTGCAGCCAATCCCTAAACTCAGCAGATAACCTACAAAGCTTGCATCTGCTACAGCCAATCACTAAGCTCAGAAGGTAGTGTAATGTGTAACAACTGCAGCCAATCACTAAAATCATCGTGTAACATAACATCTACAGCACTCGTAGCCGCTGCAGGCAGTCTATGTGCTCAGTCTCTTGCCTTCTACACTGGTAGAGCTGCGGAGCCTAGTGATCGGCTGCAGCAGTTATGAGCATTTTAGACATGACGGCACTGCTACCGTCAATCACCAAAGACCAAGCAGCATCGGAAAGGCAGCGCAGGACCCGGGGAGGGTGATAACAGGTCCATTATTTTAGATCTCTGTAACCTTACGGTATAATATAAATTTAACCCTGTTAAAACAATGGCAATTATTTAACGGCAATTGGATCCCACCCGTCCCCCCGGACCTCCAGAGACGGACTTACCCATCCTTTCAGCTGCGCCCAGGTGGGGACTCGGTTGCACAAATCGCGCAGAATGCGGAGCACAATTACACAAGATTTTAATCCGTTTGCTCTTGCCTGGAATAGACAAAACGGTTCCAGTTCTGCTGCCATGTTCAACTCTTTCCCCTTAACCTACAGAAAGGCCTCGGACAGATTCTTTAAATGTGATTACTGAGTAGTAAATGATTAAAATTCATGCAAAGAAAGTTACAGAATGGCGACACATCCGTGTTTAGAGAAGGTCAGGCTTTACGTTGTATGGAACGGGAAAGCTTCATGTAAAGATTGCTTTTGTAGCCTCATGATAATGACGTGTCAGCTGGCGCTACCGTACCTACACCCATGGGGACGGCGGCAGTGCCACCCATGGGGGAAAATGGCGGAAACCATACTGGCTGTACGCCCACGTGGGGGGCAAGTAAATCTACAGTGACGTAACTACTCAGATCTTATCACAATGGATTATAGAGTGCATGAATTCATGAGGTCGTAGAGAAGGTTACAGGGAAACCTCATAAGGCTACAATAACAATAAGGTAAGAACAAATAGCCAACCTGGAACCATTTGGCATGTCGCAGAGACGCCAAGGCGTTCAGGCATTTCTGCCTGTCCAATAAGTCCGGAGGATCTTTCATCGCAACATTTTCTACTGATAAGATGGGACAAAAAAAAAAGACAGATACAATTTGACCAAGGGGATTCTGTCACAGGAAGAGTATGGCAGCATCTGAACAAGCTAATAAGACTCCCAGAGAAACTGAATGGTTCACAAAGTGCACGGCGGTTATATTCTCCAAAAAGGCCATTCAAGTAGTAATGTGCAACACAAAGCAAAGGAGGCATTCACTTCCAGTTTACAGATCGATAACAGCTACGCACCATCTGGGATCTTATTAAAAATGCACAACATGTCTCAGGACGCGGAAAATAGGCAGATAGCACTTCTCGACCGTCCCTGCAACAAAGCGTTCCGGAATCCCTTCCCAAGGGTTGGTGAACGGAATTTGTATTTTTTTTGGGGGGGAGGGGGAAAGAATAATATAAGTAAGTGAAATCGTGTACGGCTGATAGGGTGACCGCGCCGCCTTCATATGGTTTAGTACAGTTAGGTCCGGCCCGTAGCGAGGAGGAAATGAACCCTATAAATCTGTATGGTAAAGATGAACGGCCCGCAGCCATCAGATCCGCCGATACTTCACCGGCACGAGGGCTTTTATCCGTCGGCCATTAGCGCAGGAGGAAATGCAGGAGCTAAATGCGAGGTTAGGTCACTGGGATAACCAGGTGGACGGTGATGGATATATATTAAGGGAGTAAAAAATAAAAAAAATAATAATGCATGTTAATATCTAAGGTTTTTTTCTTCTATAAAGACAAAAACTATGTCAGAGATCTTGCAATGCGATGATTTAAAAAAAAAAAAAATTCATTAAAAAGTTTTCTGGTTTCCAAAAACTGCAGTTTTTGCTTTAAAACACCACAACAAAAATCAGGAGCAGCGAGGGGAGAATCAACACCAGACCCAAGGAAGGTGAGTAAAATACAATTTTTATTTTTTATCCTTTTGGTATTTTTGTTTTTTATTCTGACTTTTCCAAAAATCCAGAGGCAAAAAAAAACTTAATTAATCATTGTTTAGTTTTTTTTTTGCAGATTCTGCTGATTTCACCCTTCAGATTGCAAAAGGGCAAGATCCACAACATAAATTAATATGCTGCATATCTCATATCCGCAGGGCAGGTCCATTTCTGCAGTGTTCAGACTAAAATCTTAAAACAAAATCCAAAATTCATGTGCAATAATACAGAGCGGATTTGCATACGGAAAATATGCAGCATATCAGTCTCTAAAGGGAGAATTATATGCAGACATGTCTTATATTGCATCAGAATGGTCTGCAAATAAGATTTGTTGGTATTCATTTTCCAAGTTAAATGGAATCTGTCATCAGGTCTTTGCTACCTAATCCTAAAGCAGCATAATATATGGACAGTGACCCCGATTCCAGCGATATATCACCTACTGGGCTGCTTACTGAAATTTTGATAAAATCAGTTTTCTCTGCTGCATATCTAGCAGAGCTCTGAGTGTTAAGCTCTGCATAACCCCGCCCCCCCACCACTAATTGGCAGCTTTTTTGCATATCTACACAGAAAGCAGCCAATCAGTGATGTGGGGGCGTGGCTGTACAGAGCTCAGCATTAAGAGAACTGGTAGAGAAAACTGTGATTTTGTTACAACTGCAGGAAGCAGCCCAGTAAGTGATATATTGCTGGAATCAGGATCTCTGCACCAACATTATGCTGTTCTCAGATGGGGTGTAACAAAAACCTGCTGACAGATTCCCTTTAAAGGCAGAAAAAAATGATGTGCTACATTTTTTTTTCTTCCATGAATTATTATCTTGGTAATCGAAAACAGGTATGATGTATAACCTGTATAATCCAAAATTAAGTTTTGTAACAGCGATCTGACGGCAGGTATATGTGTCTAGATAAAGGAGGCTGATGTATCAAGGTGACGCGTGCCATAAGCTCCGCATAGAAACGCGTGCTTCCCGATGAGTGCGCACATAAAAGAAGATGTGGATTTGATGCATTTATTTTTGGGGAAAATGTCAGATTGTATAATCGTTAGAGACTTGATTAGTGGCGTCTGCGAATTCCGATATTCTCTCTCGCTAATGAAGCTCGCAGGTTGAGAGCGAAGACATCAAAATGAAATCCTGCCTTCTAAAAATGATCAAACGCTTTAGGACTCCATCCATTAATATTGCATTGTTTAGAAAGCCAAAGCCCCCATTGCTAAACGTGCGCTATGAGGAGAGGGGGACGTGCGGATTCTCCGCGTGCTACCCATGAGAAATGTTTGGCCCTGTTGTCAGAAGTGCTACAGACATATTTTCCGCCCTGACGAACTCCGCAGCAGATGTTTGCATTGCATTGTTTCTTGTGAACATGTTCACAGCTCAGATGAGACACTCCCGGCCCCCTTAGTGGGGGATCTAGGCACTGGTTTAAAGGTGCAGTCCAATGAATCAAACACACGGGGGTGCAGGTCAGGAATGGCGATGCCGGTTACGTGCTACAGGAACTTGGAGGACATTAGATAAATGCTTTGTGGTTGTAATAATTAAGAAGTGACCATCTAGTATGGACCTTACAGAAGGTATGGACTGTCAGCTATGGGTTCTGGAAGATCTTACTGCCATTTTTGGGATCCGTTGGGGGGGATTTTGCCTATTTTGTGGAATTAAAGATGATGCAGACCATGACGTCCCAAAAAGGTTGGTGGACCCCAACTTAACACTGAAGTCAACATACAGCTGCAATAGCTATGCTCACATCAATATCAGAGGTTCCTCTCCGATCACCCATCGTGGTCCGTCCAAGGAATGAAACACGGACATCTGAATTCAGTAAGCCCCCTATACACATTAGACTGGCTTGTCTTGACCCACTGATATCGACAGTTTGGCCGATACTCTAATGTATATGGGGACATCGGCCAACTGATTGTTGGGGAAGATGTCAACTGGGTATGTCCAATTTTGACTTTGTTTTCCCGGAGATAAGATGTTCGAGACATTTCTGCTGGAGGCTTTCTCATCATGAACTCTTTAGCGCTTGGTCCGATCAAACAATCCTGTGAATGTGGAAGACGGCCAATATAGCTGTAGGCAGAAGGATAGGACACAGCACTGACATCTAATGAGGCTTTACTCATAGGCTTCGAGCAAAGTAGGTCCAACTGCAAAGGATATATTGATGGTGAGATCTAGATGATTTTCTCAGGGTGAATCTGGCCTTTCACACGAGATAGCTGGTGGACGAAAGTTCGATAGGCAGACATCTCTCCCGACTTCTCCATACACATAGGCGCTCATCTTGGCTGAGAACTCAGGTTTTCAACTGAAAACCAAAGGCTCGACTTTTTAAATTTCAAGTACCCAATCCTTCTCTCTCCTAATGTCATCTATTGGGGAGGGGGAATTGGGAGACCCCATACAAATCTGATGGTCGACTGGTTCCACCAAAATCGGCATGTTTGTAAAATTTAATCTAATCTGCAGGGTGTATATACTCTTAACTACCACCAAATCACATAAAATACAGAATTTATATCAAAGCAATGATTAACACAACTACAAAAGACAAAACCTTAAACCTTAATAAAAGGAAAATGGGCAGTGTGGTCAGATTAGTAAATAGCATGAAAATACACTAAAAATCAGGCAGTATAAAAATCGACTGATGACACTGCCCCAGTACCGCCTGAGGAAGCTGCACGTGAAACGCGCGTCGGGGTACTGGGCAGTATAGTCAATTAGTAAATAGCATGAAAATACCCTAAAAATCAGGCAGTATAACAAAATAATAGGGGCACTGGAATATAGTCCTTACAAATTATCGAAAACATGGAGTTTATAAAACCGCACAATAGCTAATAGTATAACCAGTCCCTGAATATAGATAACTGATGATCCCAATTAACAATCCTATCACTGGGAGATATAAATTTGAAGAGCTACGAGATCCCCTGCATTAGCGCTGATAATATATAAAATATCAATTAAGGCTATACTGAAGACTATACCAACCATGTACCATCATGCATAAAGACCACACTACCCAGTGCCCCGAGCGCGTTCCGCATGCAGCTTGATCAGGGGTTACTGGGGCAGTGTTATCAGTCGATTTTTATACTGTCTGATTTTTAGTGTATTTTCATGCTATTTACTAATCTGACCACACTGCACATTTTCCTTTTTGGGGGGTTTTATGTTTTTTTTTTTTCAAATGGTTTTCTCTATTGTAGTTGTTTTAATAATTGTCTATTAATAAAGTGTAAACATACAATGATATAAATTCTGTACTTTATTTTATGTGATTCGGTGTCGTTATGTATTGTTTTTTTGGTACTCCCTAAATCTAATTAAATTAGGTTATTTTGAAGGGTTTAATTTCCAGTTTTGGCTACTAATGAGCAGGGGGAGTTCTGATCAGAAGATCTGGTCAGTTGTATGAAGCTCGAGCAGAAAATGGCATCATTCCTAGGATCGTAGATCAGGGGGAAAAGGGAACGTACCTGTGTCAAAAGAAAAAAAAAAATTCTCTTATGCCATGTTGAGGACTGACTGGTGGACCAGCTGATCCTGTGACCTGAATGGTCCAGAAATTAAAAAATAAAAAAGGTCAGATTGAAGGACTGCACCTTTAAACTGGGCGTAGTTTGCGAAGCTCATGGATTTAGCAGTTTCATTTCAATGAGAACATCTGCTCCAAGTTCACATACAAATTGGAAAGAAACTACAGTAAATGAGTGGTTATGAAGAACTGAAATCACAAGACTGAAAGGCTGCAAAAATGTGCTAAGATCCAGAAATCATCACTTTTCGGGTATAGTAAAAGTATTTTTTCGGCGGTGAGACTGGTTGGAGGCACAATGGTTTTGAAGATGTAGACGGGCACTGGGAGCTGCAGAGCCGACATATTCCGCTAATCCTTCTAATAGATTTCCAGGGGCTTGCATTGCAGATCGCAGGTGGGAAAATACAGGCTTAGCCTAGATAGGAGAAGCTACAATGCCACGGGCATGGGGGCAGCATTTCTAGCCTCGAAAGATCTGCGAAATAATGAGCGGGCCGCTTACATACGCCGCCGTCTTCCTAAGTGGCATTGGCAGGGCAGATAAGACATTAATTATTACTCATTACTCCTCTGATCTCTGGGCAGTCAGTGCATGCTATAGCTAAGCCTTCCTCCTCGCAAAATGTTAATTTCAAGCATTTAAAGCTTGTTTAACACTCATTAGGAAAGCCTGTTATGTGTGGCGGGGTCCTGGAAGCGCAGTTTTTGTGTCACTCTGTCTATGCAGCGCGAGGATATCCAGGGCAAATAGCGCTAACGTGGAGCATAGTCTCTTCCCCAGCAATAACAGGATGTATGAATGACTACACCGGCCAGCGGACTTGCTGGCCGGTGTAATGTGTTGGCAGCCTGGTACGTTTTAGCTGGCGTTCTTGGCTCGCACCATTACAGCCCTTGTGATGCAGCACGCCGCCGCGGCTCTACCTCCCAGTGCACAGCGGGACATCAATTATGGGATGTCGTTCATTTATTACCCTCCAGAGCAGCATTTTTGTGCAGCCAGTCAGCAATCTGTGTGCAGAATCCTATCCAAAGTACAGATGAAAGGAACATGGGGTGAGGGCAAGAAGAAAACAGACTTGCATATCAGACTGTCTTGTACATTAACATCATTAGAATGAAGTGTCTTCATGCTCTGCTAGGAGGCTAGGCCCAGACTTCTTCAATTTTTTTTTTTTTTTTTTGGATTATCAGCTCTTATGATCGGGGACCAGTTGCACATAGTCTGAATGTATTAAGGCAGAATATATTGGTCTCAAGTCTTTTAATCAATTCATGAACACTATCCGTCTATGCCTGAGCCTTAGTGTCATAAAACAGCAAAATAACAACAACAACAAACAGTGTGCGATTTTGAAGTCAACCTTGTAACAGCCTGTCGTTTTTAGGTCCAAAATTCTGTGCTGATTATTATTTTTTTTTTAATACAGAGGTCAGTGCTCCAAATCCACTACATTAATTATACAGCCTATTGTGACTTCCTGTCGCCACCACTAGAGGGAGCTCATTTCTGCTACAGCTCCATGCATAAACAGTATGCAGTAAGGCTCCCTCTAGTGGTGGCCGGAGACAAATGGAATATTGTGTTTTATGCATTTAGAGCTTAGTTTCAGGAAAAACTGAACTCTGACCCCAAATAATTTCTATACATTGTGGAAGATTTGCTGCTTAGTGGTAGGAAAAATGGGATCACTACAGCCAGACAGATGTTAGGACTCTCCTTTTCTTTAATGTTAGTCTACCAAAATCATGTAAAGCCTTTACACAGAGGTGTAAAACACTGACTATACAAGTGGCCCACTACTACCAAGCACCAGTGTAAGAAGCACAGTGAGAACTGAGCCCTATGGCTATGTATAGAGATACCTAATAGTCAGATCCTCAGACCCTACAACATATACTGCCTTCCCCGGGAGGACCATCAATGGCCACGACCAGAGTACAACAGAAGATGTGCAGGAAGGTCCCGTTACATAACGGAGCGTGACGCCAGCAGAATGAGATAATAATGAGGTCAGCCCATGAAGACACAAGCGTCATTCTGACTGCATGAAATACACACAGGACAGGTCCACTGCACCTACGCTGCTCGGTGTTGTTAGGATATAGATTAGCAGACTCAAAAACCATACCTGGGGAAATATTGGTCAGTTATACCCATGTCATGACGGATGTGTGAATTGAGCCTTCTATAACATAGGGGAATGCAGATACCACTCCTGACCACGGGAGAGAAACGTGCGCCGGGGCTGGAAATCATGCAGTAATTGCTATTGAAGCTTTTACATTTTTTGGACGCACGACGCCCCACGCCCCACGCCCCAAAATCTAAAATATTATTGTTTCATTCTTCAGTCATAGGTATTCCCCCGAAATATACCTCCAACATAGGCTTCTGTCACAGTATGGGCCATTGGCTCCGAAGAAAATCAGACTTGGCCATTAAAGTCAATGGACGGAACACAGACTTTGTGCTGCAGAATTCCGTCCAAGAATCGTCTGTTTTTCGCTGATCCATTGCTAAGGGTCAACGGATCAATGAAAGTTCTGACAGTCTGTGTGTAAACGGATGAGAAGGAATTAGGATGTAAAGAGAAGATGCGGCTGTGTGAATGTAGCCTCAGTGACATGTCCGGGGAGCCCGACACTACAGTGGATGATGCAGAAAGGCCACAATCATTGCTCAGAACTTAAAGAGAATGTATGGGTGATTAGTTTTGTATTTCAATAATGCAAAAAAAAAATTACTCGCACAATAAGTTGATTTTACCACTACATTTTTGGCAAAACAGCAGCAAAATCTGCTGCAAATCAGTACTTTTAACATGTGCAAATGACGTGCTGTACAATTGGATATGTTTGGCTGTTGAAGTCTGCAGCATGTTGCTGAAATTTAGTAAAATCTCGTCTACATTTCTGCTGCTGTGGATCTGTTTGGAAATCCGTGGCAAGATAGGTCTCTCGGGGGGCAAGATTCCTAGTGCAAGCAATGGCGATCGGTGCCATCGATCAGCCCTGGAGCAGTATCTGCATTCCCCTAGTAATGTCTGTAGCGTTAATCATTGGTGGTCCGGGATGCCTCCTAGATGGTCCCGCGGACCTTCCTAACTGACCAACATTTGACACTGTATAGCTGATGTTTGTGGGAAGGACAGAAAGTAGAGGGTGGGGGCTAGAAAGATGGAAGGAGCGACAGGGAGTCCATCTTGCCCAGGTGGGCCGGCTGCCTCAGTTGACATGACAGAGTGTGGCCTGTTGGTCAAAGGTCTGACATAGGTCCAGTGTTGCTTGGCAAGTTTGTAGGGACAGGCTTGGGAAGCTGAAGCAAATATTACAGACCATAAAATGAAGAGGAATGGGGAAGGATGGGGGAGAAGGAAAAAAAGAGAAAAAAAAATAAAGAAAATCATGACCACATTAGTACTATGTTACGTATGACTTACCCAACCTCATAGCTGCTACAAGCACATTAAGAAAGGGCGGAATTCGCATTGGCTAAGGAATGAATAAAAGGTTATGTGATATAGCAGAGGCGGCTCGGGAGGGCTATGCTACCATTCACACTAACGCCATGTTACTTTAGGGCCCAGAACCAGCACTGAGGTTGTGTAGCAGAATCTGTTCAGTACCACAAAAAAAATGAAAGACTTTAAAAAGACAAAATTAGGTAACAGAGTTTACTATCGGAAAGTGATCAATACGTGGGGTCAATGTGCATCTCAGAGACCGGAGGAGGAGGAAGAAGGGAAGCAGGCGACAGGATGGACCTCTAAGCGCTAGACCACCCGACAGAAGAAAGCCCAAGTACCTCCACCCGCTCGCTCCTCCTCTTCCCGGAATGCGGGGGACGTCAGGATCACTTTAAGGGTTAGCTTGGGCTCCTTTGAGTTCTGTATAATCATGGATGCGTCCTCCATGGAGTGCTCCACCTGGTACGCCTCCTCTGTCAGTTTCTGAATAAGAAGAAAGGAGGTTAAACCACTTAAACAACGTCTACCAACAGCGAGAAGGATCAAAAGGTGCGGACGCCGGGCGAGATAGAACAACGCTAACAAGCTATGGAGACATGACAGCAGCCCTGGTGGAAAGGGGGAATCGGCACAGACTGGAGTTTATTGGTGAGCTCTACTAACATGTTTGTTTAAGTTAATATTTACATTCCCCATAGAACAAACGTTTTTTTAAACAAGCTGCGTTCCTCTGTTATTCATCCTGGAAAAGTACAACAGCTGCAGGCTTGGGCTGAGGGAACCATATTGAGTGGTTTTAATTGCTAGAGTTTGTTAAAGGGAATCTGTAAGCATGTTTTTGCTATATAATCCAAGATCACTCTGTTGTAGGGGCAGAGGCCCTGATTCCAGCTATGTGTCACTTACTGGGCTGTTTGCTCCAATTTTGATATAATCTGTTTTCTTTGTAGCAGATCTAACAGTTCTCTGTATGCTGAGCTCTGTATAGCCCCGTCCACACCACTGATTGGCAGATTTTTGCCTATGCACAGTGTAAATAGAAAGTGGCCAATCAGTGGTATGGGCGGGGCTATTCGCAGCTCAGCATTTAGCGAACTGCAAGATCTGCAGCAGAGAAAACGGGGATTTTCATCAAAATGACAGCAAGGAGCCCAGTAAGTGATACATCACTAAAATCAGAGTCTCTCTCCCTACATCATGCTGCTCTCATGTTACATAGAACAAACTTGCTGACAGACTCCTTTAATACTGCAGTGTGTGACCTCTCTGGATTGTATCTGCTCTCTTCCTGTAATCCTCCATGTTGTGGTGATTTAAATATTGGTTGCTGTATTTCCCAAGTAAAACAGATAATTCTTCCATAATTTCTAAATTCTCATGATTCTGCTGAAAGCTGAAATCTGCAACAGATGTCACCAATCTCTTCGTTGAAGTCATTTTTACCTACAAACTATACAAGGATACAAACTGTGTAGATATTCAGCTTACTGACGGGGAAGAATTGTAATGGACGTTTTCAATTACGTAATTTGTTTCCAGGAGGAAAAACAGAAGAACAGCACAATTTAGTACAAAGGAGGCTCCAGGTTTGTTTTAAGGGGAATGCGATTATTTTCTAAAGCACACTATACAAGCTGTACGTACATCGCTGAGGATGGCGACACAGGACAGAGGCCATCAGTTAGTGAAGGAAGGGAGCTGGCTGGCTGTTTTTTCTCTCTTTTTTTAATGGCCTTTGTATTGATCTCAAGCCATGGCGACTTGATGAATGTTCCGTAGGAAGATCAACCTTGTTCAAGTCTAGAGAGGTCCACCAGGGTCTTCACCATTATCTTGATTGTATCAAGCCATCGGGTTGCTGGTCTTCCTCTTCACCATGTTCCTTCTATTCTTCCGACCATGATGTCCTTCTCCAGTGATTGCTCTCTTTGATTGATGTGTCCTAAGCAGGCAAGTCGCAGCTTGGTGATCTTTGCTTCGAGTGACATGTCTGGCCTGCTTTGTTCCTAGAGTAATTAGTTGGTTCTTCTTACCATCTATGATATTGATAACATCCTTCTCCAGCACCACATTTCCAAGGCATCAATTCTTCTTTGGTCTTGTTTTTTTATCGTCCAAGTTTAGCATCCGTATATCACCACAGAAAAGACCGGAGTCGTGTCTTCATCGCCAGTGAAATGTTCCTCGATTTGAAGACCTAGTCCAGAGACTTCATTGTTGATTTGCCCATTCTCCTATTGACTTCCAGTGTCGTCCTTGCATCTTGCGTGATCATCGATCCCAGTAGGTTGAAGCCCTTTACAACTTGTTGCTGTCCATCTCAGATGTGTCCCGGCTGAACCTGGCAGTAGTCAATATCTCCGTCTTGTTTGTGTTGACCACCAGTCCCAGTTCGAGCTTTCCATCTTGACACTCTATAATAAGTCCTTCATTCCACCTACGCTTTTCTGGCAAGTCCAGCCTTCCTGAAAACAACGTCTATATATTTATAAATTGAAGAGAAATGGTGACAGGAAGCAGCCTTGTCACCTTGCTCTACTTTGACCATGCAGGGTCATCATGTTCCGTTTGGACTGTTGCTTGATGTAAAGGTTCCCAATGAGGCTGATCAGATGGTTCGGATAACCCATATCCTTCATGGTATTCCAAAGTTTCTGGTGATCATCAAGGTCGAAGGCTTTGCTGTAGTCGATTCTGGTTGTATTCTTTGGCCTTCTCCCTTCTCCATCTAATGTTAGCAATCACATCTCTTGTTCCTCTGCCTTTTCTGAATCCTGCTTGTTCCTCTGGCAGTAAGGCTGTAACCGTCTGTGTAGGATCTTCAGTAGTAATCTTACATATTCTAATTATATAAGACGGACATTTCAGTATCTTAGCTACAGAAATCAGCCACTTTATACACATCACTGATCTCCTGTGTGGGAACCAAGCCAAAGTGGAGCTTATATTGGGGCACTTTTCTTATAGACGTTGCCCCTATTTCAGAAAACGTCTGCCTACACGTTATGCTCCTTGCAAAAAAATAAAAATAAATAAATAGAAAATTAAGCTTTACTCACCCTTTGGGGTCCAGCACTTTGTACAACACAGCAGCCAATCACTGACGTCATCTTTTCTGCTGATGTGAACAGCATGTGTCGCTGAGCTCAGTGATCGGCTTTAGCGAACGTGACATTACCGCTGCAACCGAACAATAGATGTGCAGCGGAAGAGACACAGCGCTGGACCTCAACAAAGTTTTTTTGAAAAGGGGCGACCTCTTTAATTCAATGAGATATGTATTTTATTTTTGCACTTTGTACACATTAACACATTATATTCTTCATCTAGAGAAATTGTTGAGCATGAATAATAAAAAATAAATAAAACCTGATTGTAATGAGAATAAAACCTTAGTCCCTCTACCTTCTTAATGGATCCCATTGACTTATTGGGACTATGTTAATCTTGCTGTCATAAATACCAAAAAAAAGTGAAATGACTAATGTGAACTCGGCCCTATTTATAATAAAACATTATTAATAATTCCGCTGCCGGCTGATATGGTCCTCACCTGGATCTGTAGAGGGAGGTTTTCTCGGACTGTGTCTAATAAGCTCTCTGTTGGTTTCTCCTTACACAGGAGAACCAGCCCCAGCTCCATATCGTCTTTAATGAGTAAGCCTTTGGCAACGAGGCCAATTCTCATGACTCCACACAGCACCCGACCACTCTCATCCCTGAAATACAAGCAGAGTGGGATTAGACAACCACAGCGGCGGATTCGCAGAGAGCCAATGAGTAAAGATTCACCGTTATTTAATAACTGAATAGAGCGCATGAAAATAGGAAACTTTATAACATATCTCATCAGAGAAATCCGCTTCTTTCTCCTCCAGGACTGATCTTCTGCAATTAACGGGTGAATCTGTAGTCAGTGAAGACAGAATTTCCCATTCCTGAAATAGGAGATGTCAGCTGGTGCATATAAATCTCTATAAAGAGGGGCGGAGCTAGCGGAATTCACAGGCAATCCGCAGAGACCACTCCATAGAACTCTATGAACTCCAACTGTCATCTCCCATCTCAGTGATGGAAGCATCTGCATTCACTTAAGACTCATTTACCCCTGAACTGAGAATAAATGATCTGTCCAGGATGAGAAAGAAGCCGAGTTCTCCAATAATAAATATAACAAAGCTTATTATTGTGATGTATACTATTGAGTTATGAAAAAAGAATAGGAGAACCAAAGTATTGAGCTGGAGCACAGTGTGTAGGGGCACATTCTCACTGTGACCATTATTAAACATAACCTAGGATGAAAAAAAAAGAGCAAATACCCTGCAGTAAGTACCGTATATACTCGAGTATAAGCCGACCCGAGTATAAGCCGACCCCCCTAATTTTGCCACAAAATACTGGGAAAACTTAATGACTCGAGTATAAGCCTAGGGTGGGAAATGCAGCAGCTACCGGTAAATGTCAAAAGTAAAAATAGATACCAATAAAAGTAAAATTAATTGAGACATCAGTAAGTTAAGTGTTAAGTGTTTTTGAATATCCATATTGAATCAGGAGCCCCATATAATGCTCCATAAAGTTTCTGATGGCCCCATAAGATGGTCCATATTAAAATATGCCCCATATAATCCTGCATAAAGGTTAATAATGGCCCCATAAGATGCTCCATAGACACATTTGCCCAATATAGTGCTGCAGAAATGTTAATTATGGCCCCATAAGATGCTCCATAAAGATATTTGCTCCATATAGTGCTGCACAAACGTTATGGCCCCATAAGATGCTCCATACAGACACTTGCCCCATTTGCTGTTGCTGCGATAAAAAAAAATAAATCACATACTCACCTCCCCATCGCTCAGGCCCCGGCACTTTCATTATTCACCTGCTCCTCGTTCCGGGCGCCACTCCGTCTTCAGCGTCTTCTGCACTAACATTCAGGCAGAGGGCACGCACTAACCACGTCACCGCGCCCTCTGACCTGAGCGTCACTGCAGAAGATGCTGAAGACGGAGGGGCGCCAGAACGAGGAGCAGGTAAATATTGCGAGGCGCAGCTTTCCCCTCCCCATTATACTCACCTGCTCCTGGCGCTGTGCAGTCCCTGCTTCCCCGGCGCTGCAGCTTCTTCCTGTAGTGAGCAGTCACCGTTACCGCTCATTACAGTAATGAATATGCGGCTCCACCCATATGGGAGGTGGAGCAGCATATTCATTACTGTAATGAGCGGCACCATGTGACCGCTCACTACAGGAAGAAGCTGCCGGCGCCGGGAAAAGACGTGCAGGGACTACACCAGGAGCCGGTGAGTATAATTAGACAGCCCCCGCTCCCTCTCCCCTGCCGAACCCTGGGTATGACTCGAGTATAAGCCGAGAGGGGGACTTTCAGCCCAAAAAAATGGGCTGAAAATCTCGGCTTATACTCGAGTATATACGGTAAATAGTAATACATGTAAATAATATAGATGACGATGCTTTGATCAAAAAAGCGCAAAAGCTTTCTAGCCACGACAAGGTGACCGCATTGGGACAGTCCTATCTCTAGTATTAAACCTCTTTATGTGCCAGCAGGCCTCAATAGATGGGGGCAGAGTGTGACCCAGGCCTGACTGTTTAACCACCTGCACGTGGGAAGCCCAAAAAGGTACTGTATGTACAAAGTACAAAAAACTAAGGCAAAACCAAAGAAAAGAGCTGCAGCACAGGTTGGTATAAGTGCAGTGTGTGTGGCCATTAACAAACATAACCTTGGATAAAAATTAGGGATTAAAAAAAAAACTAATAAAATGACTATTCTCTCCTGTCCTTACGCCGCCTCCCCAGGACCCCAGTCCTCCATGCCGGTCTTTGGTTCATCAGTGATTGGCCTCATGCTGTCACATGGGGGCAGCGGATGTGATATCAGTGACGTGGATCACCATGTGACTGTGTAAGGCCAATCACTGTCCACAGCAGTGGAACGAAGCGCTGGGAAAGCCAAGGCAATGCACCCTGGGATTTGACCATGCAAATTAGTAAATCTTCTCCAAGAAGTAGTAAGCTGACTCAATGCTGGCGAGGATCACCCAACCTCCATGGAAAGTCTGCATGTAGGTTCAAATGTTGACTTGTGGGCTTGAATCCGGAATGGTAATTTGCCGCTAATTTGCTATATGTACTGTGCGTCTACAGGCAGAAGCTAACTGAGGGACTATATGGACCAAGGGAGGAGCAAAAAATATTTTTTTAAAGGGGTTGTCCAGTCAAAACAAGTGGGTAGGTGATGAAATATGGATTGGTAGGTGTCCAAGAGCTTGGACCTGCACCAGACGGGGCACTTTTATCCCTGTTGTAATGGTGTGGTGGTACGCAAGTCCGACCACCACTTCATTCATTCATTCCCTATGGGGTTGCTGATATTGGGAGCCCCATAGGGAATGAATAGTGCCGCTAATTGGGCATGCGCACTGCCACTGCATTCTAATGAGGATGAAAGTTTCCCGTTCTGACACTCGCGATCACACCTCCATCGATGCGGTAACCTATTTATCGCCACTTTAGTAAATAGGATACCGTCCACCCTACCGAAAATTAGAGGGGTTCCTTAAACAAAGCTAAGGACATGAAACTGTAAGATGATTTCTAGTATTTTTTTATTCATAGCATTTATTATTTCTTATATTACCCCTCTGCTGCTGCAGAACATCTTGATGAAAGGTAACACGGGAGAGGAAACTTCCCAGAAAAGTGCAGCTCATCTACAGCATCAGGTTCTGGCATCAGAAAGTGACTTTCTATCGTCAGGACGTGTTGATGGAAATGGACGGCTTTGTAGCATGTCGGTGCAGTATACACCTCATATACATCAGTGCCAACAATCCTCTGGAGGACGAGTGAGCACATGAAGCTCCGCATAGAGATGCACATTAATAATTGCTGTGGGCGAGGGACTCGTCTATTTATACGCCGGTGTGTCGAGACCTAAAATGATCCTGAAAATGGTGCATACCACTCTGAGCGCTCATTGCTGAATTTGTCAGTAATTGTTTCCCTTATTTGCATTCTTAAAGCCGTCTGCAGAGAGTCCTGAATTTAGGAAGGAGCTGGGTCCATAAAGGAGGATAATAACCTCTCTGACTATTGTGAGAGGAGTCATTAAAATGAGCGGAGCGCGGGGCTGGCTCGGAGGGATTATACGGACAAAAGGAGCGGCAAAGAAGCCAAACTGTAAACAAGAGCGCCGCCATCTGTGAGACTAGCATTTATTTCAAGTTGAGAGATTGCAGTGGGTTACTAAATCCCACTGGGAAGATCATTCTACCTGCGCTCTGAATAATAGGCTGCTCGCGAGGTGGATAGTGCTTAGCCTGCAGGAAGCGCAGCGTGAGGACGCCTCTAAGTACACCAAACCTAGACGCGCGTCTGCTGGCTCAGCAATGTCCCTCACTTAGGCACAGAGATGAGCGACTCACAATCAGGCATATTAACATTTATTTAGTAATGCAAAATAAACACGCACACAAAAAATATATACATATATAATTACTTGCCTGGGAAATCAACCGAGCGGCAATTAAAACATTTATTAAACCCTTTAAAGGGAACCTGTCAAAAACGTTTACCTCTCCTCCCCTCCAAACCATTAAAGACCGTGTAGCCCTTTAAAAGATAAACCAGCTGATCCCTTTAGGACCCCAAAGTAATGATCCAGTTGCCAGAAATTGTGTTTTAAAGCGGTGTTTGGAAGTGCATTGGGGCGTGACAATGCACTTACTGCTTCTCAGCCTTAGGGTGCGATCAGACGGCCGTATAAATCGGACTGAGATCGGAATAGACTGATCAGTGGCTCTCCTGACCCGAGCGTGACAGATTCATGTATTTGTATGCAGCTGTCACACTCGAGAAACTGTCGGCCAGTCTGTGCACTACGTTAGGATCTATGCGGCTGTCTGACTGCACCCTAACCCTGTATTCCCTAACTAGCGGCACCGTCTCCTGGCTGATTGACATGTCTGCTTTGGTACTGCGCTGTCAATCAGAAACACTGTAGGTAGGAAATACAGCGTGAGGCTGAGAAGCTAGAAGTGCATCGTCACGCCCCAATGCACTTCCAGACAACTTCAACACGTGCTTTCTTGCTGCCCGAGCAGTTCTTTGGGGAGAGACCAAAAATGGAGAGCGCGTAGAAAATGTCTAAAACACTACTAAATATGGTGAAAGTCAAGACAGTTTTTTAACCAAGGTCTACATGCAAATGTAATTTTCACTTTTGCAAGCTATACTCGGTCATACATCTTTCCCTATCAAGATTCAGAACTAGTAAAACATTGTAGGAGAAGATATCCCCCATTAAAAGGGGAAAAAGATGACTTAAAGTGGACCTATGATTTTTTGAGAAAATCATAAAAAGTGACAGTAGTTGGAATTCTAAGTCTTTTCTCGAACACATATTAATAACAATAAATGATGGGGGGGGGAACTGGTCCTTACAGGAGCTGACTGGCAAAAGGAAGCCAAGTACTGACAATAAGAGGTGAAAGGATTTACCGTTGTTGTTGCGACTTCTAGCCTCCTCCATTCCCCCTGCTGCTCCATAATACACAGGAATACATCATACATACCGTAACTACATCCAACATGAAGTCATCCACAGCACAGATCTTCCCTGTATTCGCATGCTGCACACTCCTAGTTTCCCCCATACACAGTGGTACCTTCCAGCTCAATAGCAAGAAGTCTCATAAAGCTGTCACAATAGTGAGACAGTGGAGAAACAGATTTTGTCTTATCTCTCTTAAAAGGGACAGGTTTTTTTTTTTATCTCTAAATTACGGTAGATGAGATTTTTTCCACCACATCATATATATTTTAGAAAAATTGGATATTTTTGTCTCCTTTTCAAGTTTTCCAGGAGGCGATAGGTTCTCTTTAAAGCATTTTCCAAAGAGGTTTATGAGGCTGAAATTGGTAAAGGATAAGTTCACACTAGGCGTTTTTGCTTTTTTTTTTTTAATGCAAATTTTCAGCTGCGTCCGGCAGACCCATAGACAATGAATGGAGAGAAGGTCTGGCATGTGCATCTCTGCTCCCGTCAAGATGAAATAGGTAAATACGTAGTTTTTGCAGGAATGTTCAAGTCAAGATAGAAAAATATTTCTCCCTTTAGTCAGAAATCACAATGAGGGTGTTCTAAGTGAAAGATTGCTGCCATATCCTTGTATCTTTGTGACAACCGTTGAATGGAGTATCTGGAATACATTATGGGCCTCGAAAAGAAAATCATCTTATTGCACAATTGTGTAAATGTAGGCGGCAGTAAACGCAGAGCCGAGAGTCACGACAGGTATATTGTGAAATCTAGTGATGATCCGCTATAAAGGGCGGTGAGTGACTTACATTAGAAGAAACTAATAATATCTGGAAATCGTGGGCTCCAAAGCTTCTCATTTTTCTCATGAAAATTAACAAGTTTCCAATCATGTTCTTTCCCATTGAAAATAAAACATTTTATATACAGTGGGGAGAACAAGTATTTGATACTCTGCCGATTTTGCAAGTTTTCCCTCCTACAAAGAATGGAGAGATCTGCAATTTTCATCGTAGATACACATCACCTGTGAGAGACAGAATCTAAAACCCCCCCAGAAAATCACGTTGTATGATTTTTACATAATTAATTAACATTTTATTACATGAAATAAGTATTTGATACAATAGAAAAACAGAACTTAATATTTGGTACAGAAACCTTTGTTTGCAATTACAGAGGTCAGACGTTTCCTGTAGTTCTTGACCAAGTTTGCGCACACTGCTGCGGGGATTTTGGCCCACTCCTCCATAAAGATCTCCTCCAGATCTTTCAGGTTTCGGGATTGTCGCTGGGCAACATTGAGTTTCAGCTTCCTCCAAAGATTTTCTATTGGGTTCAGGTCTGGAGACTGACTAGGCCACTCCAGGACCTTGAAATGCTTCTTATGGAGCCACTTCTTAGCTGCTCTGGCTGTGTGTTTCAGGTCATTGTCATGCTGGAAGACCCAGCCACGATCCATCTTCAATGCTCTTAACTGAGGAAGGAGGTTGTTGGCCAAAATCTTGTGATACCTGACCCCATCCATTCTCCCTTAAATATGGTGCAGTAGTCCTGCCCCTTTGCAGAAAAGCACCCAAAAAGTATGATTTTTTTTCCACCACCATGCTTCATGGTTGGGAGGGTGTTCTTGAGGTTGTACTCATCCCTCTTCTTCCACCAAACACGGCGAGAGGAGTTGATACCAAAAAGTTCTTATTTGGTCTCATCTTACCACATGACCTTCTCCCATGCCTACTCTGGATCATCCAGATGGTCATTGGTGAACTTCAAATGGGCCTGGACATGTGCTGGCGTGAGCAGGGGGACCTTGCGTGCCCTGCAGGATTATAATTCATGACGGCGTAGTGTGTTACTAACGGTACTATTTGAGATTGTGGTCCCAGTTTTCTTCAGGTCATTGACCAGGTCCTCCCGTGCAGTTATGGGCTGATTCCTGACCTTTCTCAGAATCATCCTTACCCCATGAGGTGAGATCTTGCATGGAGCCCCAGACCGAGGAAGATTGACAGTCATCTTTTGTTTCTTCCATTTTCTAATAGTTGCGCTAACAGTTGTTGCCTTCTCACCAAGCTCCTTGCCTATTGTCTTGTAGCCCATCCCAGCACAGTCTATAATTTTGTCCCTGGTGTCCTTAGACAGCTCTTTGGTCTTGACCATGGTGGAGAGGTTGGCATGTGATTGAGTGTGTGGACAAGGGTCTTTTATACAGGTAACGAGGTCAAACAGGTGCAATTAATTCAGGTAATGAATACAGAAGAGGAGGCTTCTTACAGAAAGACTAACAGGTCTATGAGAGCCAGAATTCTTGCTGAATGGTTGGTTGGTTGGTTGGTGATCAAATACTTATTTCATGCAATAACATACAATGTGATTTTCTGTTTTTATTGTTAGATTGTGTCTCTCACAGGTGAAGTGCACCTACGATAAAAATGACAGACCTCTCCATTCTTTGTAGGTGGGAAAACTTGCAAAATTGGCAGAGTATCAAATACTTATTTTCCCCACTGTATATTTATTATATATTTTATTACCTAATATTCCTAGAATATACATATAACACACCGCTCATATACACAGTTAAAACTGTTCAGGACATGAAAAAAGCCTGGTGATCAGATTTATTTTTGCCTGTCCTAGTGAGACAAGGGGTGTACGGTAACGCCTCTTTTTCCACTGTATAAGGACACTTAAGTCCATTTTGCAGGAGCAACAAACTCCAAAAGGTCCGTTACACTTGACCTGGGAAGAGCTTAAGGGATTGATTATCAAGTCCTTAAATTCCCAAACAACTTTTCCAAAGTGACATTTGGAACTTGTGGCTCTTATCCAAAAACGCTGGTGGTCCTTGAGAATCTGACATTGATATCGGTGTAGTACTATTCAGTTTTCCAAGCCCCCTAAAAATACTAAATGCCTTGGTGATGATACAGGTATACGACCATCAGTAGACTAAAGCTTAATGCCACACACTCCTCAACATTGCAAAACCAAGACGGAAAAGTCATGAAATTATGGAAATCACCGGATATAGACGTGCAAATGATGAAAAAATGGAAACAAACATCTCAAATTAATCAGTATCAAGTATTAGCGTCACGTGCAGAAATCTCCGCACTTACACGTCTTGGCTGCTATCAATGGTCGTCTGAGGAGTAGTCTGCTGCGCTGAATGCACTTGGGCAAATCATCAAGATCCGCTGCTGGCAGCTAAAATTGCAATTGCTCAAAAATGACATCCCAGATGTGCTTTATTGGAGACAAATCCATGGACATTGTACCACATTTAGGCCTCACAGTGTTACAAGCAACATGCGGCCTGGGGTGGTCCTGAATTGATCCGTTCTAGACTGCAAGTGAAATGGGACATCACATAAAGTCTAAGGTGCCTACACAAACCATCAGAGGGCAATGGAGGCTGAAATGGAGGTCTATCTTCTCCAGCGATCAGTTCCACTTTTGTCTTGTACACAATGATAATCAGAATTTGGTCTGGAGACCACGTGGGCAACCATGAAGAAACCTTCATGAGGACACCTCAGCCTGGTCCTAATCCTGGGATTATGGTGTGGGGTGACATAACATACGGTAGCCGGACCTCTAGTCTTCATTCCAGGTACAGTAACAGCACAGAATTACAGTGATTGGTGGTGGAACCAGTAGTACGACCGTTTCTCCAAAGTGTCCCGGGAGTCGTTTTTTCATCACGACAACACCAGGCCGCATGTTGCTCGTACTACTGTGAGCAGCCTGTGTGGCCTAAACGTGCTCCCATGGCTGCAGTGTCTCCAGACTTGTCTCCCATTGAGAACTTCATTACAAAGTGAGCTGCCAGCAGCGGATCTTGATGATTCCTGAGCCAAAGTGCATACGGCACAGCAGAACATCCCTCAGACGACCATTAACAATCTCATTGATAGCAGCCATCACCTTTACGTGGGGGATTCCTGCGCGTGGGGCTCCTACTCCAGATTGAATACACTGAAGTTTTGTTTCCAGTTTTTCATCATTGGCAGGTCCGTAACACGTCTATCCATCTTGTGACTTCAATTATCCCACAACTTCACCTTCTTGTTGCTGCAATTTCAATTTGGAGGAGTGTGTTTACAGGGCTACATAACACGCTGCCAGCGGCCATAAGTGACACTACATTTATTTTGACAGACCTTTTATAGCAAAGTCATCCTTTCAAAGCTTTGAAAAAGTGTTTACTACCAGAGAAGCGAGAACTAAGTGTAATTTCTACTGCACCCGGGGGCACCGTGTAAATGTGCAGGAGACAACCACTGAACTCCCAGGATTAAAAGTCCGACAGGACACATTTCATGCCTAGCTGCACCAGACAGCCAACACACGGAGTTCAGTGATGGCTGCCGCCCCGGCTGACCGGTCAGCGCTGTAAGGTCTGTTGCTAAGAAGCAAATATTCCATCTCTGCACTGCTCTGACCTGGTGTGGAAGTGGTTGATGTCTATACTGGGTTTTCTCATGGCCACGAAGGAAATTAAATACTAATAGTATGGCATAATGAAACAATGGTGGCAGAGAGTCCATCAGTGTAATGGGAGATAACATTTCCATGCATGTTTCCCTATAAACCTTTTTAGAAAAAAAACGCCCAAAAGCAAAAAATTAACATGTTCTAAAAATAGGATAGATGCAAAACCAAAGAGAAATATACATAACCCCATGCAAATCATGGCCAGACAGGACAGTTTGCAATTAATGAAACTTAGTAGTTTAAAAAGCAAATTCAGGACTTTACTTTTATTGAACTAATAGTTTCATCGGGAATGTATCCCTAAGGTTTTATTCTACCCATTCTGAGGGAGACATAATATAGGGGCAGAGATTCTGATTCCAGTGCTGGGTCACTTACTGGGCTTCTTGCTGTAGTTCTGATATCATCACTTTTATCACCTGGACTAAGTCTAGAAGATCAGCAACAGATAAAGTCCTGTTTTATTAAAACTACAGCAAAGAGCCCATTAAGTGACACATACCTGGAATCAGGGTCTCTGACCCTACATCATGCCGCTCTTAGATAGGCTAGAAAAAAACATGGTCAAATAATCTCTTTTAAGTTGGTTTTCCAATGTATGTTACTAAAAAGGGGTATTCCAGCAAACCTATCTACTTGGACGAATCAGGGGGTCTCAGACCATCCCTCCACAGCAAACCAACCAAAAGGCTGAGCGGAACAGTGGTCAAGCATGCACGATACTGATCCATTTATATCACAAGTGCTCATCCTTATAGGTGGGGTCCCAAAAAATTATACCGCCAACCTAAAAGGATAACACCATAAAAATATCAAAGATCGTAAAAAATTAAAGCAAAACTTCAATATTTTTTAGTCTCCAACCAAGTCTGTTCTACTAAATACTTGTATTCAGTATTTGTATTGTTTAGCACTTGTTTTTTTATCATTCTGTATAGTACTGTTCCGCCTTTATATATAAGAATAAACTGACAGCGCTCTCATTTCCTTTGACTTTTACGTAAAATATTGTCATTTTTTTCTGTACCCGGGAGATGAGTGCAGACCCTACTTACACAGCATTTTCTTCCTTTTCCTCCGATTTACTTTGCAGGTCATTTTCTGTCGAAGGTTTAGTGCGCTCATCCATCCAATCGGAGACGTGCTTCAGGGCACACTCCACCGTGGATACCATGTTCTGGACAGCCTCCAACTCTTCTGGAGATGGGTATATGGTAGAGTGTTTCGCCATGACATGGCGGTCATCATTAGCAAATGATCGAATGGATCTCTGTGAAGGAATGCAAAAAGATCAGAAATAATTCATCATCTCTGATAATCAAACAAACACTAATATATAAATATATATATATATATATATATATATATATATATATATATATATATATATATATATATATATATAGAGGGCTGTGGAGTCGGTAAGCCACAGTTGCGACTCCGACTCCTGGATTTTATCAGGTTCTGGCTCCGACTCCTTCATAAATGGCCAATTCGTAACAACAAATTTACTGTTGTAAAATTATTGCCAGGTCGTACAACTGATATAGTGGTCAGTAATACTGTTATTCCTCATGTACTCACAGTTAACTGATGCAAAGTTTGTTGAAAGGATAATACTTCTTACAGTCTTCCTCTTCTGAGTAGCAGCTGTGAGATGCTTGGAAGACGCACACCTAGTAAACATCTAGTCTAGAGGAGGAGCTTTAACTATTAAGAATTTGCAACACATTTTCACTTTCAGTCATTGTAAGTAGGGGGGTTGGGGCACCATGAGGTTAACCAAGTATAAGATTAGATAAGGGCAGTGTGGAGAACAGCGACACACAAGAAGTAAGAAATGTCTCTATCTCCAGCAGAACTGCTTATCACTGTTGTTCATAGTTTGATAGAACATATATATTTGAGTAACATTTATAAAATTCATATGAAAGTTCAATTATGAAATATTAATACATTTTTTTTAAAGCTGGAGTCGGTACAGTTCTACCGACCCCAACCAAAACTAACACAGACTCCAAGACTCCGACTCCACAGCCCTGTATATATATATATATATATATATATATATATATATATATATATATATATATATATATATATATATATATATATATATATATATATTCATTCCACCACTATAGTGATGAGAAACACCTATGTGTAGAGACACCTACAGAGTACATTCATTTAAAGGGGACTTTTCACTGGATTTTTAAAATTTAAACGGAGTCCCTCCTCCATTTGCCGCTGCTCCTCTGATTCTGGATCAGTTTTTCTTTTTTTTCTGTGCCCTAAAATTGTGCCCCCTAGTAATAATGATGCTAATTTTCCCTTCAACAAACTGGGCGTGAGCCACAGAACCACTCTGGGGGCGTGGCTGTTTTGATTGGTCAGCATCAGAGGAGAAAAGGTAAATGCCCACACAGAAGTCCTGTGGTATACGCCCAGTGGTTAATGAGAAATGTTACACCATTTCTACAAGGGGTCATAACTTAAGATCAGCGGGGCACAGAATAAAAAGAAAAACAGTTCCATAATCAATGGAGCAGTGACAATTGGAGGAGGCACTCAATTAAAAATAAAAAAATCCAGTGAAAGGTCTCTTTAAGGAGGTTTACAAATATATATATATATATATATACACTTGTATATATATATATATATATATATATATATATATATATATATATTTAACAAAGAAAAGGTGTCTGCTGTCTGTGAAGTGCTGCCATTAAAAAGATAGTATTCTTTGTAAGCTTCCAACTGAAGAAAATAAACGCACAAGAAATTGACACATTGGGGATATCGAAAGCACTCCACAGGTCGGTTTACTCTGCGTGAAAAAAAATTAAAAGAAGCACAGTGGGCATTGGATTCCTATAAGTCCAACACACTTTGCTGAGACTGTAAGACCAATATATGCAGCATCAAAAATGCTAAAAAAAAGAAAAAATGGATCGACCGGAAACACAGCGGGTGAAATAAGTATTGAACGCGTCACCAATTTTCTAAGTACATACATTTCTAAAGGTGCTACTAATATGAAATTCTCAACAGATGTTGGTAACATCATATGCAATCCACATAGGCAGAAATCACAATAGATCTTCAAAAAGCCATGAAAATCATGACACCAGCTGAAAACAATCTTGCCACTTAGTGAAAAATATCAGCTAGTTCAATTGATGGCCCTATAAAAACGTGTCTCGTTACCAAGGTGTCACATAAGAAACATCTCATGATGGCTAAAAACCAGTGACCTTTTTCAAGACCTTCACAACCTTATTGTTGCAAACATACTGGTGGTATTGGTTACAGATACATTTTTAAACTACCGAAGGTTTTAGTGAACATTGTTGGGGGCACAATCCTGAAGTGGAAAAAAAACATTATTTCACCCTAAACTGGCCACGACCCAGTGCAAGATTTCAGACAGAGGAGTGAAAAGAATTATCAGAACAGTTGTGCACGAGCTAAGTAGCACCTGTGGAGAGCTACAGAAAGAACTGGAATCAGCAGGTACAATTGTTTCAAAGAAAACTATAATTAATGCACTCAACCTCCATGGCCTGTATGCACGCTCACCACACAACCTCCATGGCCTGTATGCACGCTCACCACACAACCTCCATGGCCTGTATGCATGCTCACCATGCAAGACTCCATTACTGAAGAAAAAGTATGTTCAAGTGCGTTTAGTGTTTGCTTCAACAACATTTAGACAAGCCTGTGAAATACTGGGAGAATATAGTCTGGTCACACAAGACCAAAATTGAACTCTTTGGATGACATAATACTAGTGATGAGCGAGTATACTCGTTACTCGAGATTTCCCGAGCGTGCTCGGGTGGTCGCCAAGCATTTGGGCATGCTCGGAGATTTTGTTTATGTTGATGCAGCTGAATGATTAGCGGCTGCTAGACAGCTTGAATACATGTGGGGATTCCCTAACAAACAGGCAATCCCTGCATGTATTCAGGCTGTCTAGCAGCCACAAATCATGCAGCTGTGTCGACAAACTAAATCTCCGAGCAGGCCAAAATACTCTGAGAACACCCGAGCGTGCTCAGGAAACATCGAATCTACTATATAATTGTCTAAGGGTCACTTCCGTCCTTCTGTCTGTCGGCAACTTCCGTCACGGATATTCATTTGCCGATTGGTCTCGCCAGCTGCCTATCATGGCTGCCACGACCAATCAGCGACGGCCACAGTCCTATTAGTCCCTCCCTACTCCCCTGCAGTCAGTGCCCGCTCCATACTCCCCGCAGCGCAGTCACCGCTAACACAGGGTTAATGCCAGCGGTAATAGACCGCGTATGCCGCGGGTAACTCACTCCGTTACCGCCGCTATTAACCCTGTGTGACCAAGTTTTTACTATTGACGCTGCCTATGCGGCGTCAATAGTAAAAACATCTAATGTTAAAAATTTTTTTTAAATCATTACATACTCACCTTCTGCCGCCTCTCCCGCTCCTCGCGGCGTTCCGATTTCAAGGATGGTATGCCAGAAGGACCTTCCATGACGTCACGGTCATGTGACCGCAACGTCATCACAGGCCCTGCGCGCGAAGGACCTGCCATGACGTCACGGTCATGTGACAGCGACGTCATTGCAGGCCCTGCGCGAGAAGGACCTGCCGTGACATCACGGTCATGTGACCGCAACGTCATCGCAGGCCCTGTGGGAGAAGGACCTGCCGTGACGTCACGGTCATGTGACCGCGACGTCATCACACCCTGGGACCGGAAGCTGCCACCTGCACCGAACACAGGCGGCAGAACTACAAGGGGCTCCTCGGAAGGTGAGTATATGTTTATTTTTTAACCTGTGACATACATGGCTGGGCAATATACTACGTCGCTGGGCAATATACTACGTGGCTCTGTGCTATATACTACGTCGCTGGGCAATATACTACGTGGCTCTGTGCTGTACACTACGTGGCTGGGCAATATACTACGTCACTGGGCAATATACTACGTGGCTGGCCAATATACTACATCACTGGCCAATATACTACGTGGCTGGGCAATATACTACATGGCTCTGTACTGTATACTACGTGGCTCTGTGCTGTATACTACGTAACTGGGCAATATACTACGTGGCTGGGCAATATACTACGTAACTGGGCAATATACTACGTGGCTGGGCAATATACTACGTCACTGGGCAATATACTATGTAACTGGGCAATATACTACGTGGCTGGGCAATATACTACATCACTGGGCAATATACTACGTAACTGGGCAGTATACTACGTGGGCTGTGCAATATACTATGTAACTGGGCAACATACTACGTGGCTCTGTGCTGTATACTACGTAACTGGACAATATACTACTTAACTGGGCAATATACTAAGTAACTGGGCAATATACTACGTAACTGGGCAATATACTACGTAACTGGGCAATATACTACGTAACTGGGCAATATACTACGTAACTGGGCAATATATTATGTAACTGGGCAATATACTACGTGGCTGAGCAATATACTACGTGGCTGGGCAATATTCTACATGGGCTGTGCAATATACTACGTGGACATGCATATTCTAGAATGCCCGATGCGTTAGAATCGGGCCACCATCTAGTAACAAGTATACTCGCTCACCACTACGTAATACACATCACATTTGGAGGCCAAAAGGCACTGCATATATTCCCAAAAGCATCATATCAGCAGCAAACTTTGGAGTTAGGAACAACAGGCTATGGGGACAATTTTCAGCTTACAGCACTGGCAACTTCATGTAATTGAAGGAAGAAAGAGTGGACAAGTGTAGCGTGACATTCTTGATAAAAAAAAATCTGTCATCTACCAGTTTGATGAAGATGAAATGAGGGTGGACATTTCAGCAAGACAATGATCCCAAACACACAGCCAAGGAAACTCTCAACTGGTTTCAGAGAAAGAAAATAAAGCTGCTAGAATGGTGGAGCCGATCACCGGACCCGAATCCGATAGAAAATGTATGGAAGGAACTAAAGCTCAGAGTTCATAGAAGGAGCCCACAGCAGCTTCAGGATGTGAAGAGTGTTTGTGCGGAAGAATGGGCCAAAATCACACCTGAGCAATGCCTGCGACTAGTTTCTCCATACAGGAGGTGTCTTGAAGCTTCATCACCAACAAAGGCTTTTGTACGAAATACTAAATAAATTTCAGTAACCATGTTCAATGCTTTTTCCCTTTGTAATTCCTCATTATTACACATAATTTATGGACACCTATGGATGATTTATTTGCCTGGTTTGATTGGTCAGGGTTGTTACCGACATCTGGTGTGAATTTCATGTCAATGGCACCTTTCTAAAGATATTTACTTAGAAAACTGGTGACTTGTTCAACACTTATTTCTCTCGCTGTAATTTTCTTTACTCCATTGACCCGCACTGGTCCACAAGATGCGATTTAGTAGGATTGTTGGCAGAAGTCACTTCGGTTCTTCTATTTGGCGTACAAGATAGATATTTTCCATTCTTCCACTGCAGCGCACGATAATAAAATACCACTCCGGGTATAAACTGGTGTGAGCTTTCGGCAGGCCACCATCGTACAGATCAGAACGGAGGGATGAAGGACAGGAGGTCGGACAGTACAGGAGACCACTAGCACTAATAAATGCATCTATATTGAGGCCAGTTTACCCTTCGCTTTCCTCCTTTACCACATCGCTGTGCCTTTCTTGTCCTTTAAGTGCAGCTGGCATTGCATTGTATAACGGGCCAGGTGAATACGATAATAGGGGGTGAAGACGATGACATTACAGACGTTCTCTATGCTCCTCTTCTTCGCCGTTCCCAGTCCAGATATTTTATTTACCGCTGGAGAAAGGCTCAGCAGATGTGTCTGCAGGAGAAAGGGCGAATGCTATTCACACAGGGATGGCTGCAGAGGATTGAAGTGCTGTTAGGTATTCAGGACGCCTTCCGAATGCAGATTCTCGCTTTGCACCAGGTTTCTGTGCCGGACGAACATTTTGCAGGAGTCGGGATGAATGTGTTACGATTCCGGAATGTCGTAGAGTATAATGCATGCAAATCTTTGTTCTATCTTTTAGATGTGTTTCTGAAGTGGCAGCGAAATTTTCATACACTTTGCATAATTCCTGCAAAATGAAAAGCGTCTGCCGTCTGAGCCTAATGCGTGTGCTTCGAAACCATACCCCGAACTCCGTCACCTAAGGACTGATGCGTAGGAGCAAGGATCGCCGTGATTTTTGCTTTCCGGCATTTCGCACGCTTACAGATATGCTATGGGTCAAAATTTGGAATAGCATCTGCAACAAGAAATCCTGTCTACGGTCGTTTGACTATGTGGTCGACAGTGTAGGTCGGATAGATGTAAAGGGGATTGTCATTGGAAGCAGGGGGCAAGTACACAGCAGAGACCCTCCGTGTAACAACAATATGGCCCCTTGCACAACGACTTGGCCCCCTCTCAAATAAAGCACCCACTGGAAACTGAAGCCAGAGAAAGGTGCCCATAGGCAATCTAGTAGGAGCAATGCCCACCCTCCATGGAATATACAGCTCCGCATAGATGTCAATGGAAAGGCCATGGCCACCTCACCGTTGACTTCTATGGGAGACCCCTGGTGATATCCTATTAAGCTGAAAATCCAAAATTGTCTACTCCTTTAAGGCCAGTCTTCTTTGCTCTTTATTGGGGGGGGGCAGCAAATTACTGGTCTAAGTGGAACACTGCGGCCAGTAATTGTCTGCAGGGTTCAAGTGACTGATGGACTGGATGTCTGCAGTTTTGTACTGGCGGTGACCAATTGGGCAGAAGCATGAGCACGAAGTGGCAGAGAAGGGGGTAAGTAATGGCTCTATCGTTCCCTAGAAAGTGTGGATAACCCAGCATATGTCCCCAATAAAAGACGGAAGAGATCTTATTAACCCCTAAAGGGCAGGACAAACAGAATAAAAAAAAAAAGATAATCCAACCCTGCACATCAGGTTGCGGCAGTCTTTGAAAGTCACCTTGAGCGCGGCACCGTCTGCGGGTGACATTCAATCAGAAAACAGTCTTTGTTAAATTCTCCTTTCGCGCTGTTCAATAATTCATCTCTTCGGCTCCCAGCACCAAGTGAAATAATCAGATTTAATGCCGCTGGTTTACAACGGGGGCTGAGAAATCCTGGGGACCATCGAGGAACGATTGTAAAATCACGTTTTGCAGCTGAGTTTAACCCAAATGTTAATTACTGCCTCTTGGTTTACCACTAAATGTAATTTACCGGTCCGTGCAGGATTCTGCAATGTGCGCAGGAAATGTTATTACGCCGGAGGTCACACTGCTGGTGGTGGTCTGTCAGCACAAGGTGCAGCAGGGGATGAAGCAATCTATATCCCGTCCTCTACGCCAAGGTCACACATGCACCGCTACTGTCTGTACAGACCGCTAGTCAGCGACCAGAAGAGGCTGCTGTGTGTGTGACCAGCAAACGGGGCTCCGTCTCATCACATAAAGCAGCGCGTCCTTCTCCAATGACCCTGTGTGCACAGAGAAGCATACGCATGTTCCCACCGTGTAGAGAAACGCTGCCAGCCTCCAACAGAATTTCTGAAGCACAATCTAATCAAAATTTTGGAAAAATTCTGAATTTATGGGCCACCATGTAGTAGGCTTTTTCTCTTTTTGCAGATTTTGGGCTCAGATTAGACACCGATGATCTGCAGCCAAGCATACGAATGTTTTTTTTTTTTTACAGGCTTTATATCTGACAGCTGGGGCTTTTCCTATCTACAACATGCCCATAAAGTTACAGATTGTTTTGCCTCCTCTGAACTCATAAGTGACAAATCGCTGGAATCAGGGTCTGAGTATCTACATTATGCAGCTCTCAGATTAGATGGCAAAAATGATTCCCTGTAAAAGGGTTGTCCAGGCTGATGATCTAGCCTTAGAAAGGTCATCAATATTAGATTGGTGGGTGTCTGACATCCAGCACCCGCACAATGCTATGGCCTGATATAAATGGTGCACAGAGCAGGAACACCACAGCTCCACTTGCTGTGCAGTGGCCATTGCCATCTGAATAGGGGCTGAGCAGCCGTTCTCTGCAATGGCAACTACATGGTGAAGCTTCAGCTCTGTTCTCTGTTAACATCCACGCGTGGTTGGTGCTGAAAACTGGTGGGGGTTATGGCTGTAGGACCACCTCCTATCTGATTTTCATGACCCTTCCCAATTAATATTACAAGTCTGGAAATCCTTTTCATATATGAGCTCGGAGAAATATGCCTCTTTCTCCACTCATGAGCCACTTTCTTAACCTTTCCAACTAATCACTCAGTCTGGAAAATTGCTAGCATCCATCAAAACAAGACAGACTGCAAGTTGTCTGAAGTGACAGATTTCAGCTACCTATTGAAGTCTATCGAGAGGGAAAGAAGATGAGCAGAATGAAAGATTACTACTTTTTTGGAATTGTTTTTGTGCGGAATCACAGCTACACTGCTCAGTACACAGTACTACTGTATGATGTCCTCCATGCCGCTGCATACAAACCGGAGAGCTGGAATCCCTCGTGCCTGTGTGTGCTGGGCATCGGAGTCATGATAGTAACTAGTCTACGACTGCAAAGGGTTTAACACAGAGGGAATCTGGTGAAAAAAAGCAGGATACAAATCATATAATGGTCAAAAGTCGTGCCAATTCTTCTAGGGACACCAGAGCCGGGGGAGGGACACCAGAGTCGGGAGCGGGACACCAGAGCCGGGGAGCGGAACATCAGAGCCGGGGAGGGGGGACGACATCAGAGCCGGGGGACGGGAGTTCAGAGCAGGGGGGGGGGCGGGAGATCAGAGCCGGGGGGGCGGGACATCAGAGCCGGGGGGGGGGCGGGACATCAGAGCCGGGGGGGGCGGGACATCAGAGCCGGGGGCGGGACATCAGAGCCGGGGGGCGGGACATCAGAGCCGGGGGGCGGGACATCAGAGCCGGGGGGCGGGACATCAGAGCCGGGGGGCGGGACATCAGAGCCGGGGGGCGGGACATCAGAGCCGGGGGGCGGGACATCAGAGCCGGGGGGCGGGACATCAGAGCCGGGGGCGGGACATCAGAGCCGGGGGGCGGGACATCAGAGCCGGGGAGCGGGACACCAGAGCTGGGGAGGGACACCAGAGCTGGGGAGGGACACCAGAGCCGGGGAAGGACCCCAGAGCCGGGAGTGAGACACCAGAGCTGGAGAGGGACACCAGAGCCGGAGCTGTGGCGTTCCTTATGCTAAAAATCTTACTCCAGTCAGAAACTAGAGTAAGATTTCTCGTATGGTGCACCTCAATGAATCAGGTGTGTCTGACTGCACATTCCCATCATCAAGGCTGGCAAGAAAAATCAATGGTTTTAATAAGTCAATACCAATGTGTTTATATGTAAAGTACACAATGGATTTTATGAAATTACTACAATAAAGTTTTTTTTTTATTTGACTTCCTTAAAAGGGCATTTATCATCAGGTTTTTACCATGAGAGCTGCATAATGTAGGGGCAGAGACATCGATTTCAGTGATGAGTCACTTACTGGGCTGCATTCTGTAGTTTTCATAAAATCACAGTTTTATCATAAGGAGATGATCACTAAAGGACTAGCAAACCTGTTGTGAGGTAGCTCTCCATACTTCTGAGCTCTGAATAACCCCGCCCCCAACATTTGTTGGTAGCTTCTTGTATACACTGTAAAAGCTACCAATCAGTGGAGTGGGTGGGGTTATGTAGAGCTCGGCATTCAGAGAACTGCTAGATCTGTGATTTTATCTAAACTACACCAAACAGCCCAATAAGTGAAACATTTCTGGGCTCAGGGTCTCTGATCCTACATCATCCTGCTCCTGATTTTTGCAGTATTTTATTTTTTAGCTTCTAAAAGGTATCATGTATTTCATACATTTACGTCCTATAGAGAAGCCTATGGCAATAGGCATTAGAAAAACACCATGCCTACAGGAAAAAACACCATGCCTACAGGAAAAAACACCATGTCTACAGGAAAAAACACCATGCCTACAGGAAAAAACACCATACCTACAGGAAAAACACCATACCTACAGGAAAAAACACCATGTCTACAGGAAAATACACCATGTCTACAGGAAAAAAACACCATGTCTACAGGAAAATACACCATGTCTACAGGAAAAAACACCATGCCTACAGAAAAAAACACCATGCCTACAGGAAAAAACACCATGCCTACAGGAAAAACACCACACCTACAGGAAAAAACACCATACCTACAGGAAAAAACAACATGCTTACAGGAAAAAACACCATGCCTACAGGAAAAACACAATGTCTACAGGAAAAAACACCATGCCTACAGGAAAAAGCACCATACCTACAGGAAAAAAACACCATACCTACAGGAAAAACACCATACCTACAGAAAAAACACAATGTCTACAGGAAAAAACATCATGCCTACAGGAAAAATCACCATACCTACAGGAAAAAACAACATGCCTACAGGAAAAAACACCATGCCTACAGGAAAAAACATCAACATAACAAGAAAAACAAAACTAAAACAACGCGGTAGTGCTTGTCCTATTTTCATACTGAATTCACGCCAAGATTTTGCAGTAACGCCTAAACACGCTCGGAAAACAAATGCACCAATTTTTCAAAAGCTGCAACGTGTGAAATCGGTCTATTCCTGCAGCTTGTTCTGACTGCATTGCAGCCATTCTTTTTTTACTTTCTGAGAAATGGAGACATTGGCCTGCTTGCCGGCGAGCCTTGGGACGTCTTATTTCTGTAACAGTGCTACCTTGTACAGAGCCAGCGACTACTCACCATCCTGATGAATGGATCTCACTGTTGCTTCACGGCTCCTCTATCTGCAGGTGTCCACAGGAAAGCTACTGTGTGGCACACACTCCACATACGTCTCGGCTCCTCACACATCAGATGCACAGTCAGCTACTTTTTTCAGTTTGCAGCCAGCCATAAACCCCTGAGAAAATACATATGAATCATTACAACATAATAAAACATGCCTCCAATATTAGTTTTCTCACCATACAACTGTACAGCGAATGTGATACACCGGGGAAAGAAAAGGAACTAAAAAGGCTCCATCATAATTCTCTTATTCCACGCAAATTCTGGAATAAATGAAAAACCAAATAAGAAGATCGTCCAACATCCGACTCTCTGAATCCCAGAATGTGGGAGGGTTCGGTCAGAAGTAGGTATAACAATTAGGGCGAGTTCACACGGGGCAGATCTCCCGGCTGGAGTCTCCAGGTGGAACGTTTGCAGAGTATGATACATTCACATTGATTGTGCTGTTGCTGTGGAATTTTTTTTGTAAGATCACCAAGCTTACATATAGCAGGTGTCTGAGGGTATGTGCACGCGTTGCGGATTTCCTGCAGATCCGCAGCTTTTTTTACCGTGCAAAAACGCTGCAGATCCGCAAGTGATTTACAGTACAATGTAAATCAATGAGAAAAAAAAATATGCTGTGCTAATGGTGCAGAAAATTCCATGCGGAAACGCTGTGGATTAAAAGAAGTAGCATGTCACTTCTTTTTTGCGGATCTGCAGCGTTTTTGTACCCATTCCATTATAGAAATCCAAAGGGGTAAAAACGCGTCAAATCCGCACAAAAAAACGCGTCAAATCCGCACCTGCGTTTTCTGCCAAGAGATGCAGTATCTGCACCAAAAATTCCTAAGCCTAATCCGCAACGTGTGCACATACCCTTATAGTTCTTACATTTTCTTACCTTAGAAAATTGCTCATCTACCACGTCTCCTTCAAATATCTTATGCAGATCGAATGATTATACTGTTATCGCTATTGCAGACGTCCTAAAGTAATGTTCTCTTGTCCCAGCTGAGCATACGCGTAAGACCATTGTTATTTTCCTAAGCGGTGCCTGTTATGACCCCAATGGCAGAGGGTCTCAAAAGTACACACCAAGTCTGCAAACATAAAAAACCAGCTCATAGGGCAGTGGTAACTGGACTAACCGTATATCTAATCCTAGCACCACAAATAGAAGCAGCCGGGGAACGTGCCTACGTTGGTTCTAGACGTCTCGCGCCAGCCGGAGAACTAACTAACCCTAGAAGGGAAAAGATAGACCTTTCTTGCCTCCAGAGAAAAGACCCCAAAAGTTGGATACAAGCCCCCCACAAATAATAACGGTGAGGTAAGGAGAAAAGACAAACGTAAGAATGAACTAGATATTTAGCAAAGAGAGGCCCACTGACTAATAGCAGAATATAGTAAGATGACTTATACGGTCAGCAAAAACCCTATCAAAATTTCCACGCTGGATATTCAAGAACCCCCGAACCGTCTAACGGCCCGGGGGGAGAATACCAGCCCCCTAGAGCTTCCAGCAAAATCAGGAATCACATTTAGTACAAGCTGGACAGAAAATAAGAGCCATACAAATAACCAAAAAACAAGGAAGCACGACTTAGCTTAATTTTGCAAGAACCCCGACCAGCAGACAGGAGCAAACAGAAAGGATCTGATTACAACGATGCCAGGCACTGGACTGAGAATCCAGGAAGCTTATATAGCAACACCCCTGGACTAACGACCCAGGTGGGTGCCAAACTGAGAAAGACAATCCCAGAGTCATATCACCAGTGACCACAAGAGGGAGCCAAAAAAGTCTAATTCACAACAGGTGCCCACACACCAAGAGTACGCTGCCCACAGACCGAGCGTACGCTACCCACCGAAAGAGCGTACACTACCAACAGGAAGAGCATACGCAGCCCACAGTAAGAGCATACGCAGCCCACAGTAAGAGCTACGCAGCCCACAGCAAGAACGTACGCAGCCCACAGCAAGAAGGTACGCAGCCCACAGCAAGAAGGTACGCAGCCCACAGCAAGAAGGTACGCAGCCCACAGCAAGAAGGTACGCAGCCCACAGCAAGAAGGTACGCAGCCCACAACAAGAAGGTACGCAGCCCACAGCAAGAACGTACGCAGCCCACAGCAAGAGCGTACGCAGCCCACAGCAAGAGCATACGCAGCCCACAGCAAGAGCGTACGCAGCCCACAGCAAGAGCGTACGCAGCCCACAGCAAGAGCGTACGCAGCCCACAACAAGAAGGTACGCAGCCCACGGCAAGAGCGTACGCAGCCCACGGCAAGAGCGTACGCAGCCCACGGCAAGAGCGTACGCAGCCCACGGCAAGAGCGTACGCAGCCCACGGCAAGAACGTACGCAGCCCACGGCAAGAGCGTACGCAGCCCACGGCAAGAGCGTACGCAGCCCACGGCAAGAGCGTACGCAGCCCACGGCAAGAGCGTACGCAGCCCACGGCAAGAGCGTACGCAGCCCACGGCAAGAGCGTACGCAGCCCACGGCAAGAGCGTACGCAGCCAACGGCAAGAACGTACGCAGCCCACGGCAAGAACGTACGCAGCCCACGGCAAGAACGTACGCAGCCCACGGCAAGAAAGTACGCAGCCCACGGCAAGAGCATACGCAGCCCCCGGCAAGATTGTACGCAGCCCACGGCAAGAAAGTACGCAGCCCACGGCAAGAGCATACGCAGCCCACGGAAAGAACGTACGCAGCCCACGGCAAGAACGTACGTAGCCCACGGCAAGAACGTACGCAGCCCACGGCAAGAACGTACGCAGCCCACGGCAAGAACGTACGCAGCCCACGGCAAGAACGTACGCAGCCCACGGCAAGAACGTACGCAGCCCACAGCACAAGAGTACGCTGCCCAGTGCACCAGCTTACACAGCCAACAGCACCAGCATACAGCCAACAGCACGAGCGTACGCTGCCCACAGCACGAACCACTAAGTGCTCATGGGAATCACAGTTTATGAACATAACACACCAGTCACACGTCCTCACTCCCATGCAAGACCATCCGCTTCAAACATTGAATGTAGACAGAGCCACTCAGGGCACCAAATCAGAGAACTACAACAATAAGCAGTGTCTAGGCGCACTTTCCAGTGTGACATAAATAAGAGGGTACAGGGGCTCCCAAAAAACTATCAATTGTAGGATAACCTCTTAAAACACCGTTTCTTGATCTCTCCCTAGTGGGACCTGTATTGATTGGCGATCAGGACACCAATTTATCATGGCCTGAAGTGGGATTGCCATAATGAAGTGCCTCGTAGTATAAGCCCTAATACACTTTTTTCCTCTACTCATTTTTACGTGGGAGCGTGTCAGGGTCCGATTTTCTTGCCAGTGGGACCCTGGCTCTGAGGTCTCAAGTCAAAGTGCCCTCCACAAAACATCTGCCCAATATCAACAAAGCAGTGCTGTAAGTGACAAGTGTTATTGGGGGGCCTGATCAATTTCACATTTTTATGATCTTTGAACCACACTTCAGCATGTATGAAGTTCAGAAATTAGGGAAAGAAAACTGAATATTAAGTTTTAAATTAATGTACAAAAAAGTAACCAAACCAAAGAGCCTACAAAAAGAGGAATGATGAAGCCGACTCACGGCAAGTTCTCGGAGACTCCTCGCTGTTCTCCTATGGGCCCACGTCACACAGTCGCAAGTAACTAGATGGATCTTTACTCTTCTCTCATTTTTCTCATCCTCCCGATTATTGACTCCCTGGGACTGAGGCTGGATGGCGAGGTTACTGCACTCATTGATCACGCTGCCTACTTCTAATACCTCAGCGATCCAGCTTCCATCAGTAACTGCGAGGAGGGAAGAGCACCGGCACTTAGCAGCTGATCGCAGCAGAAAACTTTTCTTAGGAGAGCCTTGGGTATACACATGGGGGATCAAGTAGTGGATCGATGAGTGGTCACTGAGCACGGCACATGTTCTCCGTCACCTCTCAGCACATAACAAAGGGCTTCCACCGGCTAAGCCTCAATTACAGCTGAAAGTTACATTTGTGAGTATATATTACACATATTAGCAAAGCCAGGTAGGACTGGGTTAAGTGCTAGCGCTGCAAGTCTTGATTAGATGCATCTGACTTGCTTAAACTAGTTAGTTTACTAACCATGGCCTGTATTAACTACGTGTCAGTCTGCTGGATGGAGCAAAGTCGAGTGTGCCGCTGGTGAGTGACCAGCCAAAATGTGAGCTGTAGCTGAAAGAGAGGCATGCTGAGGTCTCTCTCTGAATGGAGACTGCATGGGTCAGCTAGGAAAGCTGAGCAGTCTGTGTGTTGAAGCTGCAGAGGACCGTTTGGAAGCTGCAGCCTGTTCAATGTGAACTGTCCCCAGAGTTGAAAACTTCTGTTTGACGTTGGAAGCTCAGGCTGAAGGGGATACCGAGACATGGTAGGACAGTACCTCTTATTTGAGTAAATTGAGAAAGGACTGCAATCTGATCAGGTGAGCCTGCACTAACATATATGTGCCCGCTGAATGCTGTTTATTTGCTGTGATACCTTTGTGCCCAGAAGAGGCTGTTTTGGTTTTGAAACCTTTAGAGTTTTATGAAAGCAATAAAACTGCACCTGTTTGGATGAAATGCCTACCTGAGAGAGTGAATCCCTGCACTGTACATATATCCACCCCGTGTACTCGAAGGGTCATCATCCTCAATTGACAGACATGAAGGTCTATGACGGTTGTTATTCCGGAAGACAACACCCATCATAAGCCGCAACATCAACAATCAATCTTTGCCTTGACTTGTGCTGAGAGTTTTTTCCTTAAAGGGATTTTCCATTTTTATAATATGTAATCTATCACTAGGATATGACATAACATTATAATTAATTGGGGTCTAAAATCTAGAATCTTAAACATTTAAATAGAAAAAAAGTAAATCGATGGCTTGAGCTAATGGAGGCCACACGCCTAAAAATAATTGCAGGGCAAGGCCATATTTGACATACCACCTTTTGTCCTGATCTTCCAACAGCCATACATACATGTTCAATTTGACAATGCATTCAATAATGCAGTTTTGTCAGCAGTAGCTTATCTCCCTTAAAAACAAAGGATCAGGCATGTTGAAATTCAACATGACTGATCCTACTATCTCCCCCACCCATTCTCTGATATCCGTCCATAGAACTAAAAAAAACATGAAGTGGTCAGCCAAACCAGCTGAACTGACTGGTTTGGGATGAAGTTAGCCCAATGTGTGTGACCACCTTTATCCCCTGTACAGTAGCGCGCCAAAAAGTATCTAACATGGCTCCATTCAATCATTTTATTGGGAATCCGTGCCACCATCAATAGTTCAACATAAAAGACCCTTTAACCAGTTCAGGAGCTGGTTATTTACCAACGTTCCTAACTGGCCACATTTTTGTTTTTTTCCATGCATGTGGTATAAAGAGCACCAATTTTTTTTCTCATTTGGATATTCAAATAGTTTTTGTCCTTTTATTTTTTAGATACAGGGTGCCAAATTTTTATGTCGTCACTCTCTTGTTTTTGCTGATATAAGGAAATACCGGTTGGAACTTAAAGGCAATATATGTCTGTTATTCACATTATTAGATACTGACCACTAAAATACAATTTAAAATGAATTCCCATTTCTGTAACAATTATATTTATATACCAAACACATTTTTTTTTATAAGGGAAGGTGTTATGGTTACCCCAATGACCAGGGGAATAAAAATACAAAACGGACTAGCTCTCGGGTGATGGAAACTAAGGTCGACCGTGACCTGAACCTGACCCAACACTTACAGTAGCCGGGGGATGTACCTACGATGCCCTAGACACCACGCGCCAGCCGGAGATCTAACTACCCCTATAAGAGGAATATACAGGCCTGCCTTACCTCCAGTGAGGAACCCCAAAAGATGATAGTAGGCCCCCACAGATATTGACGGTGAGTTCAGAGGAAATGACATACGTAGGATGAACAGCAGATTTAGCACAGTGAGGTCCGCTTACTAGATAGCAGAAGGACAGGAAAGTGTTACTTCACGGTCGACCTAAAAATCACTATTCAAAAACACCATCCAGAAATTACTTTAAACTCCAGTGACAACTCATGCCACTGGAGTAGTAATTTTCTGTCCACAAGAGCTTCCAGCACTGAAGAGTAACATTGCAGATAGCTGGACAAAAATAGCAAAAACAAGAAACAAAATTCAACTTAGCTGAACTGGAACTTGAGGCAGGTGAATGCAACAGAATGCTACTAGCACATTGTTGGCCGGCATATGACTAACAGCCAAGCAGCCTTAAATAGGAAACTCCCCTAGAGGGTGGCGACAGGTAATCAGAGATGGAGGAAGGCACATAAGAGGCACTATCATAACAGACCACCGGGGGAGCCCACAAACCGAATTCACAACAGTACCCCCCCCTTAAGGAGGGGGCACCGAACCCTCACCAGAACCACCAGGGCGATCTGGATGAGCACTATGAAATGCACGAACCAAATCAGGAGCATGAACATCGGATGCTGTCACCCAAGAATTATCCTCCTGGCCATAACCTTTCCACTTAACCAGATACTGAAGTTTCCGTCTGGAAACACGGGAGTCCAAGATCTTTTCCACCACATACTCCAATTCACCCTCAACCAACACAGGAGCAGGTGGATCAGCAGAAGGAACAACCGGTACCTCATACCTCCGCAATAATGACCGATGGAAAACATTATGGATATTAAAAGATGCTGGGAGGTCCAAACGAAAGGACACAGGATTAAGAACCTCCAGAATCCTATAAGGGCCGATAAACCGAGGCTTAAACTTAGGAGACGAGACCTTCATAGGAACAAATCGAGAAGACAGCCACACCAGGTCCCCAACACAAAGACGAGGACCAATACGCCGATGACGATTAGTGAACTGTTGAGTCTTCTCCTGGGACAACTTCAGATTGTCCACAACCTGTCCCCAAATCCGATGCATCCTATCAACCACAGCATCCACTCCAGGACAATCCGAAGACTCCAATTGACCGGACGAAAACCGAGGGTGAAACCCTGAATTACAAAAAAATGGAGAAACCAAAGTGGCAGAACTGGCCCGATTGTTAAGGGCAAACTCTGCCAATGGCAAAAAGTCAAGCCAATCATCCTGATCAGCGGACACAAAACACCTCAAGTAAGTCTCCAAGGTCTGATTAGTACGCTCAGTCTGGCCATTAGTCTGAGGATGGAATGCAGACGAAAAAGACAAATCGATACCCATCCTGGCACAGAACGTCCGCCAAAATCTAGACACAAACTGAGTACCCCTGTCAGACACTATATTCTCAGGAATACCATGCAAACGCACCACATTCTGAAAAAATAGAGGAACCAACTCAGAGGAGGAGGGCAATTTGGGTAAAGGTACCAAATGAACCATCTTGGAAAAACGGTCACAAATCACCCAGATGACAGACATCCTACGAGAAACCGGAAGGTCAGAAATAAAGTCCATAGAGATGTGCGTCCAAGGCCTCTTAGGAACAGGCAAGGGCAACAACAACCCACTGGCCCTAGAACAGCAGGGCTTGGCCCGAGCACAAACATCACAAGACTGCACAAACATGCGCACATCTCGAGACAAAGAAGGCCACCAGAAGGACCTAGACACCAAATCCCTGGTGCCAAAAATTCCAGGATGACCTGTCAACGCGGAAGAATGAACCTCCGAGATAACTCTACTGGTCCAATCATCAGGGACAAACAGTCTACCAGGCGGACAGCGATCAGGCCTATCCACCTGAAACTCCTGCAAAGAACGCCGCAGGTCTGGGGAGACAGCTGACAATATCACCCCATCCTTCAGGATGCCGGTAGGTTCGGAATCACCAGGCGAGTCAGGCTCAAAACTCCTAGAGAGGGCATCCGCCTTCACATTCTTGGACCCAGGCAGATATGACACCACAAAGTTAAATCGGGAGAAAAACAACGACCAGCGCGCCTGTCTAGGATTCAGACGCCTGGCCGACTCAAGATAAATTAGATTCTTGTGGTCAGTGAGGACCACCACCTGGTGTCTAGCACCCTCAAGCCAATGACGCCACTCCTCAAACGCCCACTTCATGGCCAGAAGTTCCCGATTTCCCACATCATAATTTCGCTCAGCGGGCGAAAACTTTCGGGAGAAAAACGCACATGGTCTCATTACTGAGCAGTCAGGATCTTTCTGCGACAAAACTGCACCTGCTCCGATCTCCGAAGCATCCACCTCAACCTGGAACGGAAGTAACACATCAGGTTGGCGCAACACAGGAGCGGAAGAAAAGCGGCGCTTAAGCTCTTGAAAGGCCTCCACAGCCGCAGAGGACCAATTAGCAACATCAGCACCCTTTTTGGTCAAATCAGTCAAAGGTTTAGCAATGGCAGAAAAACCCGCTATAAATCGGCGATAGAAATTAGCAAAACCCAAGAACTTTTGCAGACTCTTCAAAGAAGTAGGTTGCATCCAATCACAAATGGCCTGGACCTTGACAGGGTCCATCTCCATAGATGAAGGGGAAAAAATATATCCCAAAAAGGAAATTCTCTGAACTCCAAAACTACACTTTGAGCCCTTTACAAAAAGAGAATTAGCTCGCAAAACCTGAAAAACTCTCCTGACCTGTTGAACGTGAGATTCCCAGTCCTCCGAAAAAACAAGAATATCATCCAAATACACAATCATAAACTTATCCAGATATTCACGGAAAATATCGTGCATAAAGGACTGAAAAACGGAAGGGGCATTTGCGAGACCGAAAGGCATTACCAAATACTCAAAATGGCCTTCAGGCGTATTAAATGCGGTCTTCCACTCATCCCCCTGCTTAATCCGCACCAAATTATACGCACCACGTAGATCGATCTTAGTGAACCACTTAGCCCCCTTTATACGAGCAAACAGATCAGTCAGTAAAGGTAACGGGTACTGGTATTTAACTGTAATCTTATTCAAAAGTCGATAGTCGATACAAGGTCTCAATGAACCATCCTTTTTACCTACAAAGAAAAATCCTGCCCCTAGTGGAGACAACGAGGGGCGAATATGACCCTTTTCCAAGGATTCTCTGATATACTCCCGCATAGCAGCATGTTCGGGCACAGACAAATTAAACAAGCGACCCTTAGGAAACTTACTACCGGGGATCAATTCAATAGCGCAGTCACACTCTCTGTGGGGAGGGAGAGAATCAACTTTAGGCTCTTGAAAGACATCATAAAAATCTGACAGAAATGCTGGGATCTCAGAGGGAGTAGATGAAGAAATAGGAACCAAAGGTGCATCCCCATGAATACCCCGACATCCCCAGCTCAACACAGACATAGATTTCCAGTCCAAGACGGGATTATGAATCTGTAACCATGGTAATCCAAGCACTAAGACATCATGTAGGTTATATAATACAAGGAAACGAATAATCTCCTGATGGTCTGGGGTAAGACGCATAGTCACTTGTGTCCAATACTGTGGTTTATTGCTAGCCAAAGGTGTAGAATCAATACCCTTCAGGGGAACAGAAACTTCCAATGGCTCCAAATCAAACCCACAACGCTTGGCAAAGGACCAATCCATGAGACTCAGAGCGGCGCCAGAATCCACATAAGCATTCACAGTAACAGATGATAAGGTACAAATCAATGTCACGGACAAAAGAAATTTTGACTGCAAGGTACCTGTAGAAAAAGATTTATCAACCTTTTTATCAACCTTATTTATACGTTTAGAGCATGCTGATATAACATGAGCTGGATCTCCACAGTAGAAGCACAATCCATTTTTGCGCCTGTAATTTTGACGTTCGCCTCTAGACAAAACACGATCGCATTGCATATGCTCTAATGCCTTTTCAGAGGTCACCGCCAAATGGTGCACAGGTCTTTGCTCAGAAGACACCGCCATATGGTGCACAGGTTTTTGCTCAGAAGATACCGCCATATGGTGCACAGATTTTTCCTCAGAAGACCCCGCCATATGGTGCACAGATTTGCGCTCCCGCAAACGCCGATCAATCTGGATAGCCAATTTCATGGCATCATTCAGACCTGCAGGCACAGGGAACCCCACCATGACATCCTTCACGGCATCAGAGAGACCTTCTCTGAAATTAGCTGCTAAAGCACACTCATTCCATCCAGTAAGCACCGACCATTTACGGAATTTCTGGCAGTATATCTCAGCTTCATCTTGCCCTTGGGAAAGAGCTATCAAGGCTTTCTCAGCCAAAATCTCCAAATTAGGCTCTTCATAAAGCAACCCCAAAGCCTGAAAAAACGCATCTACATTTAACAACGCAGGATCCCCTGGCGATAATGCAAATGCCCAACTTTGTGGGTCGCCGCGCAATAGAGAGATAACAATTTTAACTTGTTGAGTATGATCACCAGCAGAGTGAGATCTCAGAGACAAAAACAATTTGCAATTTTCTCTGAAACTCAAAAACCGGGATCTGTCTCCGGTAAAGTATTCAGGCAGAGGAATCTTAGGTTCAGACATTGGAGCACGTATAACAAAATCTTGTAGGTTCTGTACCTTTGTCGCAAGGTTATTCAAACCTGCAACTAAACTCTGTGGATCCATATTCAAATGGGTGTAACCCAAGCATTCAGAGGTTAAGAGGAGAGGAGAAAAAAAAAAGGCTGAAGACTGCAGTTTAAGCAAGGAATACAAATGATCAAACTAAGGTGCACTTTCAAACACAAAAAAAAAACAAAAAAACCTTTTCTCCTCCTTCCTGCTTTAGTGCATATTTTAACACATAGATTTTTTACAGGCCGGCCAAACTGTTATGGTTACCCCAATGACCAGGGGAATAAAAATACAAAACGGACTAGCTCTCGGGTGATGGAAACTAAGGTCGACCGTGACCTGAACCTGACCCAACACTTACAGTAGCCGGGGGATGTACCTACGATGCCCTAGACACCACGCGCCAGCCGGAGATCTAACTACCCCTATAAGAGGAATATACAGGCCTGCCTTACCTCCAGTGAGGAACCCCAAAAGATGATAGTAGGCCCCCACAGATATTGACGGTGAGTTCAGAGGAAATGACATACGTAGGATGAACAGCAGATTTAGCACAGTGAGGTCCGCTTACTAGATAGCAGAAGGACAGGAAAGTGTTACTTCACGGTCGACCTAAAAATCACTATTCAAAAACACCATCCAGAAATTACTTTAAACTCCAGTGACAACTCATGCCACTGGAGTAGTAATTTTCTGTCCACAAGAGCTTCCAGCACTGAAGAGTAACATTGCAGATAGCTGGACAAAAATAGCAAAAACAAGAAACAAAATTCAACTTAGCTGAACTGGAACTTGAGGCAGGTGAATGCAACAGAATGCTACTAGCACATTGTTGGCCGGCATATGACTAACAGCCAAGCAGCCTTAAATAGGAAACTCCCCTAGAGGGTGGCGACAGGTAATCAGAGATGGAGGAAGGCACATAAGAGGCACTATCATAACAGACCACCGGGGGAGCCCACAAACCGAATTCACAACAGGAAGGGCTAACAGGGATTTGGATTGGCTTTGTTTTTTTAGATTATTCCTTTTCTACCTAATTTTTATTTTCTACCTAATTTTTATTTATTTTTCATTTATTTCACTTTCACATACCGTGTCCATAAAGTTATAAAATACCTTTAGAAGAATTTCAAGGTTTAAATACTTTTTTTTTTCTAATCTGATTTCCCCTGTAACTGGGACTGCTATGTTAGCCCCAGTTACAGTGGAATACAGGCTCCCTGGCTGACTGGATCACGCAAGTCCTGGCACCTCCTGCTCCCTCCCTGACCCAGTAGCTCCTTCTCCCTCCCAAACCCAGGCACCTCCTCCTGCTCCCTTCCTGACCCAGACACCTCATGCTCCCTCACTGACCCAGAAAGCTCCTGCTCCATCCCTGACCCAGACAGCGCCTGCTCCCTCCCTGACCCAGGCAGCTCCTGCTCCCTCCCTGACCCAGGCAGCTCCTGCTCCCTCCCTGACCCAGGCAGCTCCTGCTCCCTCCCTGACCCAGGCAGCTCCTGCTCCCTCCCTGGCCCAGACAGCTCCTGCTCCCTCCCTGACCCAGTAGCTCCTTCTCCCTCCCAAGCCCAGGCACCTCCTCCTGCTCCCTTCCTGACCCAGACACCTCATGCTCCCTCACTGACCCAGAAAGCTCCTGCTCCCTCCCTGACCCAGACAGCGCCTGCTCCCTCCCTGACCCAGGCAGCGCCTGCTCCCTCCCTGACGCAGGCCGCTCCCGCTCCCTCCTGACCCAGGCAGCTCCTGCTCCCTCCTGACCCAGGCAGCTCCTGCTCCCACACTGACCCAGGCAGCTCCTGCTCCCTCCCTGGCCCAGACAGCTCCTGCTCCCTCCCTGACCCAGTAGCTCTTTCTCCCTCCCAAACCCTGGCGCCTCCTGCTCCTTCCCTACGCCCAGTGAACACGTGATCACTGAGTCAAGAGGAGAAATTGCAGTTAGTCCACAATATTACTACGTGCACAGCGCTTGTTCAGCGCTGTGTACACAACGATTGAGAAGGCAAAGACAGACAGAAACCATTCCAGCCTTCTTCATGGGGTGTTCAGCTGTGTTTGTCAGTTGTCTCTCCACTCCCACATGATCGGTCTTGAAGATCTAAGATACAAGAACCTTCCTTATTGTGGAAATTACAATACGCCATTTAAGGGGAGTCTGCAGCACAAAATCAGTTTTTAAACCAAGCACAAGAACTCTGTGCAACTTTAGCAGTTTAAATGCACTGTCCAACCTACAATCTCCACCCTCCCGTGAAAATCCAGAGATGTCAATCAAGTAAGAGGGGGGTGGCGATAGATGCAAAGCAAGTAGGTGGCAAGCTGCTCCAAGCCAAGGGTGCACCCATCTCCTGTGCTTGCTTTGAACAGTCATTTTGTGCCGATGCTCTTTATCTACTCATAGATCACAGTTTTATAGAAAACCCTGCAAAGTGGGCTAAATCTAAAATTGTGGGTTACAGCAGTATGTGCTTTGGAGCTCCACCGCTGGAGATGACAATTTGCAAATGTCCTGTTTCTGGTAACAATATTCCTGTGCACTGCCCTACTTAAGAGTCACATAATTCCCTTCTACCCGTGGTCTTAACGTCCCATCTGTGATGTGCAGACTAGATTAACGCGTAGCCGGCTCTGAAAGTAAGCTAGAAATGAATAAGTGGAGCTGCATCTTCAAAGCAATCAGTAAAAACATAAGCCTCTTACGATGTGCAGCCCACTTAGACAAATGGCTCGCAGTCGGTACTGTCAGGAAATCCACCCATTGTGTGGATCCACTGGCTCGTAAAACTATTTGCTCCATCTAAGTAGCGCCCTCCAGAAAGCATTTTATTCTGGAGTCAAATATTTGGATGGCACCCCCAATGAGAAGCAGCGTCAGCGTCGACTCTTTGAGCCGGCACCGGGAGCCTTTGCAGGTAATTTTTCACAGGGCACTTCGCTGCTAAAGAATTAAAAATAAAATGTGCAAAGTTCTATTGCTGTATAATTTTATTCCTGGCGGTGAGCCAGCATTCGCTCTGGAACAGCTTCCACCACTGTAGGAAACTGCATAAGTAGGTCAGGAAAGAGAAGAAGGTTTTCAGAGCTCCTGGCAGGAGTATTAATCAAGTCTTTCAGCAATTTCTATTTTACGATGCAGCTGATCACTTCTCCCATTCATTTCTAGCGCTGTATTAACCAATAATTGAAAGCTTTTAGTCCAGTCTACCCAACTGGCTTCCAATCTGGCACTTCTAGTTCTTCAACTTATTAAATACGGCAATGTAGGAGAAAAAAAAATTAAAATTGACCAAAATCTTTCATTGGAAAACAATCAATCGTCCCCCAATGTCTGCAATCTGGGGACCTTTCTCATACATGGCCGAAGTTCATTATATACTGTATCTAGTAGGTCTGATTAGCCGTGAGTCTGTTCACATGGGCAGACAAAGTGCCCACAACGAGCGCCGATCGATGATGTAAGAAGACGACTGCCGATCGATGATGTAAGAAGACGACTGCCGATCGATGATGTAAGAAGACGATTGCCGATTGATGATGTAAGAAGACGACTGCCGATCGATGATTTAAGACGATTACCGATCGATGATTTAAGACAACTGCCGATCGATGATGTAAGAAGACGACTGCCGATCGATGATGTAAGACGATTGCCGATCGATGATGTAAAAAGACGACTGCCGATCGATGATGTAAGAAGACGATTGCCGATCGATGATGTAAGAAGACGATTGCCGATCGATGATGTAAGAAGACGATTGCCGATCGATGATGTAAGAAGACGACTGCCGATCGATGATGTAAGAAGACGATTGCCGATCGATGATGTAAGACGATTGCCGATCGATGATGTATGAAGAGGACTGCCGATCGATGATGTAAGAAGACGATTGCCGATCGATGATGTAAGAAGACGATTGCCGATCGATGATGTAAGACGATTGCCGATCGATGATGTACGAAGAGGACTGCCGATCGATGATGTAAGAAGACGATTGCCGATCGATGATGTAAGAAGACGATTGCCGATCGATGATGTAAGACGATTGCCGGTCAATGATTTAAGAAGACGACTGCCGATCGATGAAGTAAGACGATTGCGGATCGATGATATAAGAAGATGATTGCCAAACGATGATGTAAGAAGACGATTGCCGATCGATGATGTAAGACGATTGCCGATCGATGAAGTAAGACGATTGCCGATCGATGATGTAAGAAGACGACTGCTAATCGATGATGTAAGAAGACGATTGCCGATCGATCATGTAAGAAGACGATTGCCGATCAATCATGTAAGAAGACGATCGCCGATCGGTGATGTAAGAAGACGAGCGCCGATCGATGATGTAAGAAGACGACTGCCGATCGATGATGTAAGAAGATGATTTCCGATCGATGATGTAAGATGATTGCCGATCGACTTTTCGTTTTTATAGAAATCACTCGTCCCGTTTTCATTGTTGTCGGCAGCACATCCTCGATTCACGACGATCAATTATATTTTTTTCTCCCCGCATAATAGAAGTGATGAAAGACAAACAAAGTGTTCACTCATTTCATCACTGGGCAAGTTTACACCGGGCAATAATCACTGTCCTGTATAAAAAGCCCTTAAAGAGGTTGTCTGGGACATTAACACCTTAGGATAGGTCAACAATGTCTGCTAGGCGTCGATCAGCTGTTTCTGGTGTCGGTTGCGCCAGAACTGTACTGCACTGTCGACAGAATAGTGGCCGGATACTGCAGATCCATCGCCAATTCATTTGAATAGGTGGAGGCTGTGCAGCAGTCGGCCGCGACCACTATACAGTTGACAGAGCTGTGCTGAACAGTTCTGGTACCGCTAATACGAAGAACAGATGATCGGCGGGGCGACGGGTGTCACACTCCCATCAATCAGACATTGATGCCCTATCCTAAAGATAGTTACAGTTATATGAAAAAGTTTGGGCACCCCTATTAATCTTAAGCTTAATGTTTTCTAAAAATTGTTTTTTTTGCAACAGCTATTTCAGTTTCATATATCTACTAACTGTTGGACACAGTAATGTTTCTGCCTTGAAATGAGGTTTATTGTACTAACAGAAAATGTGCAATCTGCAAACAAAATTTGACAGGTGCATAAGTATGGGCACCCTTATCATTTTCTTGTTTAAAATACTCCTACCTACTTTTCACTGACTTACTAAAGCACTTTTTTGGGTTTTGTAACCTCATTGAGCTTTGCACTTCATAGCCAGTTGTATGCAATCATGAGAAAAGCTACTTAAAGGGACACTGTCACCTGAATTTGGAGGGAACAATCTTTAGCCATAGGGGCGGGGTTTTCAGGAGTTTGATTCACCCTTTCCTTACCGGCTGGCTGCAATATGGGATTGAAGTTCATTCTCTGTCCTCCATAGTACACGCCTGCGCAAGGCAAGATTGCCTTGTGCAGGCATGTACTACGGAGGAAAAAAAATTAGAATTCTAAATTTAGAGGTATGGAATAAAGATAGGACACTCAAGTGAATATATGCAACATATAATAAAATATACAAAACGTATACCCCTTAAAGAGAATCCATCAGCTAGATATTGCGCCCTCATCTCAGAGCAGCCTGATGTAGACAAAGAGAAGCTGAATTCAACGATGTATCACTTAGTTCACTGAGCTCAGCCAATCTGATACAATCAGACTTTTTAAATTTAGCAATGCAGCAGAGATAAGGAAGCTAATCCCGCCCACACCACGGCTAACCACGCCCCCAGCAGGCTCTGTATATACAATGTCTATAGAGATTGAGGTTGAGGAGGGGGCGTGTCAAGACTAGCATGTACACACTGCTGTGTCCCAGCAATGGTAAGCTCCTGGTACTAACCCAATTATTGCAAGTAAACAACAGGAGGGAGCTTGATAAGAGAGGCATCGTTGAAATCTGTGTTTTATCCTCTACAGAATGCTGTCTTCAGATTACATAGCAAAAACCTGGTGACAGATTCCCTTTAAGATCAAAATATGAACCAAAATCTCTTTAGATTGCGAAGGCCGTGCTAAAATCCCACCATGTTTCGCTGCTACAGTCATAGCTTTCATTCACTGGCTTTTTATGACATTTCTGGGCAGTCAGCGCTCGCTCCAAGCAAGTCATGGCTGTCAATCCAGCAAAGGAGGCGGATACATGCAAAAAAAAGTGGGCAGAACAGCGCACTTTTGAGTCTCTTGGCCACACTCAGGGTGCACCGAGCAGTCTAATTTACATATTTGGTTAAACCTAATTTTCTGCAGAACAGAGGCAGCTATTAGATCAATAAAAGTGAGATTTTTTATGGCCAAGTTCTTAGTTTATACTGTCAGCTTGTGCTGTCAGACTCCTTTTAAGAGGCTGAATCTCAATACATAGTTAGTTTAGAGGTGGGTTATAGTTAAGGATTAGAGGGGTACGGCTCGTTCCAGGCAATTTAGGGTATCATTCTAAAATTAAATTGGTTGAAGCTAAAACTCCAGAACGTCTACGACTGCTGACAAAGTGCATTATCGCTCTAATTCATGTCATTGAGACTTTTCTAAATAATCCATGCAATGGGAAAGCAGACCTTATGACTGCGTCGTATTGAGAATGGATTCAGGTCAATAGGAATGAGACCAAAATATAGAAAAATACCCATGGGGGTTTTTAAAATTTTTGTTATAAACACAGCTTTCAGCCTGGAGCTGTAAGCCCTCCGCAGGGAACATGCCGATGCTCACCATATTTTTAATAAATAGGTTACTAACACGTCATTACAGGAGAGATGAACCAAGCACCACCTCCAGCAATAACACTAAATAATGCTAAAGTACAGAACACAGCTTTCTTCGAGATCCAGGGCCCTTATCTAAATGTATGGTACAACCCTACCTGCCACAGGAGAGACCTGTTCTGCCCATCACTGCAACATACTTTAACTCTGCAGATACACGATCTATGGCAGCTGCTGGTGTACACAGGCAAAGTCTCTGGTCCAGCAAGGCTAGATTTGTCTTCTCTATAGACTTTCACAGGACTCGAAACAAGAAAAGGCATAAAGGTAAATTAAAAGAAACAGTCCATACACTGGTGGTCAATGTCCCGCAATACAGGCTCATCCGTATTAAATCAAAGTCCATCTCTTTCAAACAGTGACCGAGGCTGTCCAAAACTACAGGGGTTCCACCTCCCATGCACAGACTTCCTTATAAAGAACCTGGAAAGCCAAGACTGGCGCTATGGGAGTGACCATTCCCACCCAGGCTCTTCTGGGCACTCCTAAACCCTGGACCCAAAGTCCTGTACCATTAAAAACTTCTCAGCACCCTATTGCTGCTGGAACCTTTCATCTCCAGGACTTATATCACTGAGGCTCGCCACCTCTGTGACACATACCTCCTATCCAAGACTTAATCCTACATACAATACACGTAAAGTAGCACTAGTGTCTGAACGGGCAATGTGGAGAAAGCAGGTCTGGATATTTACCCAAAACATAACCAGTGATTAAAACAATCTTGCCCCTAAAAAGTCACTTCATACTTCTGGCCACTGGGTGTACCTTTCTCTCCAACTTGCCGAGTAATCTGCTCCAAGCTGAAATGTTTTATGGGGATGGACTTTGTCTCTGCTCCTCCTCTCCTGTCTGCATACAGTATAAAACTATATTCACACATCAGTAATTTGTTTAACCACTCCTGGTTCTGGCATACAAACACTGATGGAAAATACTGACATGGGAATGAGGTCTAACAGAGACAGGATGCCTGTTAGTTTTGAAACAGGCATCCTACTGGGACAGCGGCAGGAGCAAAGCTGGGAAAAGGAAGTTCCAGCACCTATTGCGCTGGAAAGAATGCTGATGAAGAGAAACTATCCACTCAAATATAGTGGATGGCAAGTCACACAGCTTGTGACTGACCTCTAATGGAGGAAGAGAATCAGCGCTAATATAGCACTACATGGCTTTGTAGAATCATCAGGTTGACATCAGAATGTAATGTTTTTTAATAATTACTGAAAACCCTACAGGCTCCCGCTTACTATTTTTGGCTTGCACGGGTTCTACAAGCAGCCTTCCCATCAGAAGGTGTTTGCCATTTTACAATGGTATGTACACTGCCAGAAACCACATTGCTGTAAAATGAAGTAAAATCTACTTTGCAAAGTTAAAATGAATAGTACAAAAATCTAAAAAAATAAAAATAACAAAACCCGAAAACCTGGGAAACTGAGCATTAACTTTTCCAGCTAGTAGAAACCCACATGTGGCACTGCCAAGGTTAAAGTATCTGAAGCAATATCGTATTCCAGCCCCTGAAACAAAGTAAATTAATCCTAGATTATGTCATAACCTGGAAAGGGGAGCTCGGAACAAAACAGCTTTCACACACTACTCGCTGCATGTAATTACATTTAGCAGAAACTTCTTGTTTTTTTTCCACGTCTTGGGACTTACCTGATGAATTTCCATTTAAGGATTTAGAGCTTGTACAATATTTGATAAAAGCAAAGCTCTATTAAATATTGCAAGTCTAGGTTGGCCTGTACACTAAATCTATGCTTTTAGTGTATTAAATATTAAGCCACTGCACTCGGATCCCTTTTCAACAATATCCTGCTCCATCAATCTGCTGCATTAACAACTGAATGTTTGAAGGGATGCAAATAGTCATCGACTCGAAAATAAAAAGAAAAGCCCTGTGGGTGGAATGCTTTTTATAGCAATCACAAACTATAGAAAGTTGAAGGAGCAGTCTTTTTACAAGAATTTTAACATAGCACGCTGAGGGGAAAAAAAGTAATTGGTAATGCACGATAATTCTATAACCAGATGCCTTATTGGTGAATGATCAGATCTGTTCATGGCCGCCCTTATCATCTGCACTATGACTACTCAATACTGCAGCGTCTTTTGTGTTGCCCAATCCTGCAGCATCTTTTGTTCTGCCCAATCCTGCAGCGTCTTTTGTGTTACCCAATCCTGCAGTGTCTTTTGTTCTGCCCAATCCTGCAGCGTCTTTTGTTCTGCCCAATCCTGCAGGGTCTTTTGTGTTGCCCATTTCTCCAGCGTCTTTTGTTCTGCCCAATCCTGCAGCGTCTTTTGTGTTGCCCAATCCTGCAGCGTCTTTTGTTCTGCCCAATCCTGCAGCATCTTTTGTGCTGCCCAATTCTCAAGCGTCTTTTGTTCTGCCCAATCCTGCAGCATCTTTTGTGTTGCCCATTTCTCCAGCGTCTTTTGTTCTGCACAACCCTGCAGCATCTTTTGTGCTGCCCAATCCTGCAGTGTCCATTGTTCTGCCCAATCCTATAGTGTCTTTCATGTTGCCCAGTCCTGATGTGTCTTTCATGTTGCCCAATTCTACAGCATTTTTTGTGTTGCCCAATCTTGCAGCATCTTTTGTGTTACCCAATCCCGCAGTGTCTTTTGTGTTGCCCATTCCTGCACTACCTTTTGTGCTGCCTAATCCTGCAGCGCCTTTTGTGTTGCCCAATTCTGCAGCGCCTTTTGTGTTGCCCACAAGTACTCAGTCTCTCTAAATTTTCCTACGATAGATTAAATCTGACTTCAGGTCCGAGTTGTAGCATTCAGATAATCAAAGTGATGGAAAAAAGGCTGATAATTCACCAACAGAGCGGCCACTAAGAGAATTGCCTATTACCTTTAACATGATGCGCTTTAAAAAATGGAGGCAAAAAATTCTGCAATGATAAACTGATGATGCATTTTTGTCACTGTGGCCAAAATCGACTCATAAATACACCAATAAAGTGTTCTTGCTGTGACCTGTCCCCCCACAATGGGGTGATGTCCCTGTTGCACACAATCTGGACATATAAGCAATCACTGCAAGAAGTGAACAGAACGAAAAGAATGGAAGGAATGCCACCATTCTTGTACTAAACAGCATTTTCACATGACCCCATGCAAACTTTTTGTACCTGTTTGTTCCACTTTGTTTTGTATTACAGTTGCAATGTGTTTCAGACTGGATCATACAGAGTTACAAATATGACACACTGAACAAAAAAAAAAAAAGTTTCTTGCTCCCCAGCGCTCTCCTCTCAGGAGGGATCTTGTTTCACATGCTGGGCAGGAGATACAGAACAATGTATTGGTAGCATATATGAGTTCTCTGTGCAGACAGGGAATCATTTCAACACTATATAATACAAGCTTTAAATAGAGTGAATGTCTGCGATGGAGCTATCAGGAGAACTGAAGACCTTCACGTTGGTAAATCTAACCCACAGAGGCCCCGCAGGTAACAAAACAAAGGCGCCGGGGGCATGAAAATGAGAATTAAAATAAAGGATAATTATTTCTGAGCTGTGGTGAGAGCATTCAGACACGTTTAGGTCCTCTTCTGTATTTTTTATAAGCTCAGAAAACCCTTTAACCTTCCTAGCAATTCAGAAAATGTAAAAAATAAAGGATCATTACACAATGTTAAGACTTAAAGGGTGACTATTGTTCTATTTTTTTTATTGTTCTGTGTAAACAGGACTGGTGCTGCCGAGATCAATGGCAGCCCTCATGCATTAGATGTTTTATTGCTGATCATCAGGAGTGTGGTCTGTGCTATTAAACGTCAAAAGGTCACCACACACACAGATTGGAGGTCGCTCAGAGTCTCCGATCGTTAGGGTACCGTCTCACAGTGGCACTTTGGTCGCTACGACGACACGATCCGTGACGTTCCAGCAATATACATACGATCTCGCTGTGTCTGACACGCTACTGCGATCAGGGACCCCGCTGAGAATCGTACGTCGTAGCAGATCGTTTGAAACTTTATTTCGTCGCTGGATCTCCCGCTGTCATCGCTGGATCGGCGTGTGTGATGCTGATCCAGCGATGTGTTCGCTTGTAACCAGGGTAAACATCGGGTTACTAAGCGCAGGGCTGCGCTTAGTAACCCGATGTTTACCCTGGTTACCATTGTAAATGTAAAAAAACAAAAACACTACATACTCACATTCCGGTGTCTGTCACGTCCCTCGCCGTCAGCTTCCCGCACTGACTGTGAGCGCCGGCCGTAAAGTAAAAGCAGAGCACAGCGGTGACGTCACCGCTGTGCTGTGCTTTACGGCCGGCACTGACACAGTCAGTGCGGGAAGCTGACGGCGAGGGACGTGACAGTCACCGGAATGTGAGTATGTAGTGTTTTTGTTTTTTTACATTTACAATGGTAACCAGGGTAAACATCGGGTTACTAAGCGCGGCCCTGCGCTTAGTAACCCGATGTTTACCCTGGTTACCCGGGGACTTCGGCATGGTTGGTCGCTGGAGAGAGCTGTCTGTGTGAGAGCTCTCCAGCGACCACACAACGACTTACCAACGATCACGGCCAGGTCGTATCGCTGGTCGTGATCGTTGGTAAATCGTTTAGTGTAACGGTACCCTTAGGTGTAAACACACTTTTAGTGTATTAATCCGCCACGGCAGTAGAGGGAAGGGAAATGTAAGAGTTGGCGAGCAGTGAGACACGTGGATAATCATCCAGTAACAGAAATATTGAGGGGAAGTGTGAGCAGAGAGTGAGAAGACAAGGTGTCGGGGCTGATAACCTTGTAGATAAAATTAGGAAATGTGCGAATGCAAAAAAAGAAGATCACACGTTTAATAACGCCATTGTTTCCCCCATTGTTAACCTATTCTAGATCCCACGCATGACATCGTAGCGAACAGTGACGACGCTATTAATGTTAGCAATAAAAAAAATAACAATGCTTACAGATCAAAAGAGACCAAACATAAACCAAGACCCCCGATCAAGTCCGGATAACTGCAATGCAAACTATGCTGCATATTTATACCATTTTTAACCAGTTCTAGGCACATTTTTTAGTTCTTTCACGGCTCTAAAAAAATTCTCTTGTGCTAATTTCTGCCTTTGACCCAGCAGCTCCTATATCCTCCTACTCTCAGTGATGACATAATCACTGGGTCTGGAGAAGGAAGCACTGTCAGTGTTACGGCTTCCTACTCTATATACAGAAGTGCTTTGTGTATACAATGATTAAGATAGGAAACATGGTAGTAAACTATGGTTATCTCTTCTTTAGGGAGTCTGGCTGTGTCTGACAGCAGATTCATCCCCCCACAGCTGCACAGATCTTGTGAAAGCTGCTTAGACTCCACTGATGTTTTAGAAAGTCAGTGCAGGGATAAAGGTACCTTCACACGAAGCGACGCTGCAGCGATAGCGACAACGATGCCGATCGCTGCAGCGTCGCTGTTTGATCGCTGGAGAGCTGTCACACAGACCGCTCTCCAGCGACCAACGATGCCGAGGTCCCCGGGTAACCAGGGTAAACATCGGGTTGCTAAGCGCAGAGCCGCGCTTAGTAACCCGATGTTTACCCTGGTTACCAGCGTAAAAGTAAAAAAAACAAACAGCACATACTTACATGCGTCCCCCAGCGTCTGCTTCCTGACACTGACTGAGCTCCGGCCCTAACAGCACAGCGGTGACGTCACCGCTCTGCTTTCACTTTCACTTTAGGGCCGGCGCTCAGTAAGTGTCAGGAAGCAGACGCTGGGGGACGCATGTAAGTATGTGCTGTTTGTTTTTTTTACTTTTACGCTGGTAACCAGGGTAAACATCGGGTTACTAAGCGCGGCCCTGCGCTTGGTAACCCGATGTTTACCCTGGTTACCAGTGTAAAACATCGCTGGTATCGTTGCTTTTGCTTTCAAACACAACGATACACAGCGATCGGACGACCAAATAAAGTTCTGGACTTTATTCAGCGACCAGCGACATCACAGCAGGATCCTGATCGCGTCGTGATCAGATTTCGTGTCAAACGAAACGATATCGCTAGCCAGGACGCTGCAACGTCACGGATCGCTAGCGATGTCGTTTCGTGTGAAGGTACCTTAAGTGTGGAAAGGCAAGAGATTTAGAGTTTATCGAAGGACCGGAAATAGTCTATTTTCAGTGTTTTTGGTACTATAAGAAAATTTCAATGTCAATTTTTTTTTTTTTTTGTGATGTAAACTTAGTTCCTGTAACTCCAATAGATTGTGCTACAGAGAGGAATGCAAATGATGTTTCAGAAAACCGCTAATATGTCATAGATGATGCAGATTTCAGCACCCAAGACATTGTGGGAGAATTATTTTATTCGGGACATATAGCAGCCATTCCTCATAACATCATCATCAACAGGGAGGATTACAGGAAAGAACGATGACACAAACAAACCACTGAGAAGTCACACTGTATGTCTAAAATGCACACAGTAATCTTTAACAGTTATCACAGCATCATATGATGACTATACAGCCTAAGCCTGCAGCTGTTGTATACGCCAACAATCAAAACATATCAGAAGGTTTCATTGGTAGAGGTAGGATTTCAAGACTTTTAACATTTGCTAGAACAAAGATACTAACTTACTGGAAACTTACTAGAAACTTACTGGTAGGTACCTATTTTGGCCTGTGGTCATGGTCTGGTCCTCCCGGCGATTCCGCTTCCTGTGATATCATGTCAAGAGAGCAGCTCCTTCCCTTCCCCTCCATCGCTGAAGCGTCCCCTGCCAAAGCCATGCTGATTGACAGCTGGCTCCCCGCTGCCTAATTGCGGGGAGCAGAGGGTCAATCAGAATGACGTCAGCAATAAAACCCCATCGACAGAGCAGACTGCAAAAGAAAGAGCTGCTCTGTTGATATGAGGTCAAAGGAAGCAGGAAAATCGCTGCCTGAGTGGGGAGAAATAATCGTAGGGCAGAACAGACAAGTAGCTAGTAACTATACCTGCCAGTAAGTTCTTGCCTCCATAGGAAACCCCCAAAGTCCTGAGTAACCCCTTTAAATGCATGTATTTTTTGCTAAAAGTTGAGCTAACTGAGAATCCATCAGCGAGCTCATTCAAACGGCCCAATCTTATCTAATAAGTTGTATCTGTATTTTTTTTTTTTAGCTCCTCTTAGCTGATTTTTTTTTTACTACAGACCGTATTGAAACTGAATGAGCAGGGAAAGAGAGAATGTAAGAGCAAAACGATGCAACATTTTTAACAAAAACAAATTGCAAAAATGATTTTTAGTCCCAAATACATTCCTTTAAGTTAAAAAAAAACATCTCCAGAGGTGGACAACCCCATTAGGAAAAGCCCCATTTGACAGCATGAAAGCCTTACCAGCATGAAGGTTTCTTTGTAATCCGTGTCTCCAGGTAGAAATTAGCCCGTTTGCTTTACAAATGCTGAACGTCATCCATTCATTCGCTTTCCGATCAGATTATTAATCCTCGCTGTAAAACAAGAAATGACAATATTTAATGCATGTATAATACCCACTGCGATAAAGGAAGGATTTTGGGGTATATTTTGACACTATTAACCCCTCTTTTTTCTCAATGGAAGATCACTTTCTACTTTCTCACATTATCGGTGGTTATTGTCTCACACTGTAACACCGTAGGAAATCACGTAAGCAGCTTCCTGTCGCAGGCCACAAATACATCAAGGTCAAAGACTGCACAAGCGCATCTTTACACCGAGCTGAGAAACTGATGTAAGAGCAGGAAGAATTAACTGCAGGGGCTCAGTCCTTCCCCAGATCTGTGCACCTCCACATATCAATCACAAGAAGGATCCAGCAGGACACGGCCCAACAGCAGGACTACTAGAGGTTACATGTCTGGAGATGACCATAAATAAGAAAGTACCGTATATATTCGAGTATAAGCCGAGATTTTTGGGCTGAAAGTGCCCCTCTCTGCTTATACTCGAGTCACGGTCGGCGGGTGAGGGGGAGAGGGCGCTGAGGCATACTCACCTAGTCCCGGCGATCCTGCCTGTCACACTGTCTTCGGGTGCCGCAGCTCTTCCCCTGTTCAGCGGTCACGTGGGACCGCTCATTAGAGAAATTATGGACTCCACTCCCATAGGGGCGGAGCCGCCTATTCATTTCTCTAATCAGCGGTGCCAGTGACCGCTGACAGAGGAAGACCTGCGGCACCCGAAGACAGTGTGACAGGCAGGGGGAGCGCCAGGAGCGCCGGGACTAGGTGAGTATTTTATATTCACCTGTCCACGTTCCACCCGCCGGGCGCCGCTCAGTCTTCCCGTCCTCTTGTTCTGACTGTTCAGGTCAGAGGGCGCGATGACGCATATAGTGTGCGCGCCGCCCTCTGCCTGATCAGTCAGTGCAGAGAGACGCCGGGACGGGAAGCTGAGGAGCTGCAAGCAAGAGAGGTGAGTATGTGTTTTTTTTTTTTGGCAGCAGCAGCAGCGTTATATATGGCACAGATTTATGTGGAGTATCTATGGGGCAACGGTGCAGAGCACTATATATGGCACAGGATTTATATGGCACATCTATGGGGCAACGGTGCAGAGCATTATATATGGCACAGGATTTATATGGCACATCTATGGGGCAACGGTGCAGAGCACTATATATGGCACAGATTTATATGGCACATCTATGGGGCAACGGTGCAGAGCACTATATATGGCACAGATTTATATGGCACATCTATGGGGCAACGGTGCAGAGCATTATATATGGCACAGGATTTATATGGCACATCTATGGGGCAACGGTGCAGAGCATTATATATGGCACAGATTTATATGGCACATCTATGGGGCAACGGTGCAGAGCATTATATATGGCACAGATTTATATAGCACATCTATGGGGCAACAATGAACAGTGCAGAGCACTATATATGGCACAGCTTAATAAGGAGCATCTATGGGGCCATAATGAATGGTGCAGAGCATTCTATATGGCACTGCTTTATAAGGAGCATCTATGGGGCAATAATCAACGGTATGGAGCATTATATATGGCACAGCTTTATATGGAACCTCCTTTGGGGCAATAATGAACGGTATGGAGCATCTATTTTTATTTTTGAAATTCACCGGTAGCTGCTGTATTTTCCATCCTAGGCTTATACTCAAGTCAATAAGTTTTCCCAGTTTTTTGTGGCAAAATTAGGGGGGTCGGCTTATACTCGGGTCGGCTTATACTCGAGTATATACGGTATATAACCTGAAAAGGTCAGCTCAAGAATCAAAGACTATGGTGTTAGTAGTGAGTTCTTGTGCAGCACAATGAAGAAAATAATCAGCATTACCATAAATAAAGCCTGCAGAAAGCTGATCTCTGCAGCCAGGTTTACAAGAAGAGAAACCCCAATATGTCCTGTAAGACACAAAGTAAACCGGATGAGATTCCGGATGCCCGGACCATGGACGGCATGAATCAGATACGTATGTATCACACCTTGGACTAATGTTGGCCGAACCCTGCAATATCGATGGGTTTTGGCTGACAGTCTAATGTGTCGGGGGGGGGGGGGAGGAGATGACAATTGGACATGCCCGATCTCGTACTGCCGATCGCTTTGTTCTCCCAGAGATAAACCGCTCTGGTCATAGAGACGAAGCTTCGTTCAGACGACAGCCATCAAAAGTGTCTGAAATGATACGGAGTTTCTGATAAAACATACCCAGAAAAAGGTTGGGGACTGTGTGTCTGGAGTGACTAATCCTAGAGGCCCGGTGGACTGTGTGTCTGGAGTAACTAGTCCTAGAGGCCGGGTGGACTGTGTGTCTGGAGTGACTAGCCCTAGAGGCCGGGTGGACTGTGTGGCTGGAGTGACTAATTTTAGAGGCCGGGTGGACTGTGTGTCTGGAGTGACTAGCCCTAGAGGCCGGGTGGACTGTGTGTCTGGAGTGACTAGTCCTGGAGGCCGGGTGGACTGTGTGTCTGGAGTGACTAGTCCTGGAGGCCGGGTGGACTGTGTGTCTGGAGTGACTAGTCCTAGAGGCCGGGTGGACTGTGTGTCTAGAGTGACTAATCCTAGAGGCTGAGAGGACTATGTTTCTGGAGTGACTAGTCCTAGAGGCCGGGTGGACTGTGTGTCTGGAGTGACTAATCCTAGAGGTCGGGTGGACTGTGTGTCTGGAGTGACTAGTCCTAGAGGACTGTGTGTCTGGAGTGACTAGTCCTAGAGGCCGGGTGGACTGTGCGTCTGGAGTGACTAGTCCTAGAGGCCGGAAGGACTGTGTGTCTGGAGTGACTAGTCCTAGAGGCCGGGTGGACTGTGTGTCTGGAGTGGCTTGTCCTAGAGGCCGGGTGGACTGTGTGTCTGGAGGGACTAGTCCTAGAGGCCATGTGGACTGTGTATCTGAAGTGACTAGTCCTAGAGGCCGGGTGGACTGTGTGTCTGGAGGGACTAGTCCTAGAGACCGGGTGGACTGTGTGTCTGGAGTGACAAGTCCTAGAGGCCGGGTGGACTGTGTGTCTGGAGTGACTAGTCCTAGAGGGAGGGCTACACTGGCGGGTCTCTCCCTGTGTGTAGAGAGAGCGCCTGAGCGCCTCAGTCTACCTGAGCGGATGTGAACGTGACTTTTGGATTAGACACCTCGACCCCAGCAGAAAGCTCAACTCAAAAAAGAAAAAAGACTGTTCGGGCAGTGTGTCCAGTTTTTACCATCAGTGTTCTATTCAGTGAGTTTGTGTTCTACAAAAAAAAAAAGGTAGCAATAAAAGAGATAAATGGCACAACAAACGTAAAAAAAAAAAAAAAAAAGTCATATCCCATCAAAAAATGCAAGTACGGTATTTACTAAAACAGACATGTCCAAAGCAGCTGCCTATTACACTGATTTGATGGTGGAACCAGTGGTACGACCATTTCTCCAAAGTACACCAGGACCTGTTTTCCAACAAGACAATGCCAGATGACACGTTGCTCGCGTTACTGTGTGGCGTAATCATGCTACCAGACTCCCATCGATCACATCTGGGACGTCACTGCTCCACAATTACAAAAGGAACTGCCAGCAGCGGATCTTGATGATTTACCCAAGTGCATTCAGCGCAGCAGACGACCATTGATAGCAGCCGAGGCTGTAAGTGTTGGGGATTCTAGTAACGTGTCTATCCTGCCTGTGATTTCCATAATTCCATGACTTTCCCTTCTTGGGGTTGCAGTGTCAGTGTTGAGGAGTGTGTGCACAGTAGGCTGCACCTAACGGTGTAATTGTTCACGTAAGAAGATGAGTAAGATCAGGAGCCGTATTGATGACTTGTTTACCCGGCACAGAACTGGTGACGTATGTGAGGTGTGACTACGGTAGAAAATATGGTTTTAACATTGCGTGGAGCTGTCAAAACAATGTCCAAAGTGCACTGGGAAGGGTCAGCAATAAAAATCACTAGCGCCTGGTTCAGATTACGTAGGAAGCTGCCTCAGACAGTAATAGCCGTGTACACTAACACTCTGTGACGGACGCAAATTACTTTAAATGCATTACATCTATTTTTAGTGAGGATGCCCTTAACACTTGCCTGGAGCTTTTATACTTGCTTATTGTTGGCTCAGGATTAATACAAACCACCGAGTAAGAAGTCTCATTAATCAAGAGGAACATAAATGACATCTCGTAATGAACATCTTCATGTAATAAGTACCTAATACCTGCAGAAAGTGGCTCACCAACTGGGGACGTTCGGTCCAAAATACATTCAAATAAATCAGTAAGAAATCCGAGCTTGGCATATTAGATTGTTTCTTTATCCTGTTCCTCCAAAAGGGGTTGTCAGTATATATCCTTAAAAAAAAGAAGGTACAACTAAGATGTCCCGATTTTCAGATATCTGATTTAGTTCCAGGTCCAAGCAGCGTCTTTTCTGCCTTGAGCTTGAAACTTTTCTTGTATTGGCTGCATGTCAAAGAGGTTGACAAAATAGCTCATATCATTATCAAAGCCAGCCCCCCTTCTCGATCGCAACATACACACAGAAGTGAACAGGCATGAAATGCGCCAGCCAGCCCCCTTCTCCATCGCGGTGTACACAAAGAAGGGAGCAGGCTAGAAATGCGCCAGTCAGTCAGCCCCTTCTCTATCGCAGCATACACAGAGAAGGGAAAAAGCTTGAAATACGCCAGTCAGCCAGCCCCCCTTCACTATTGTGGCGTACACAGAGAAGGGAGCAGGCTTGAAATGCGCCAGTCAGCCAGCCCCTTCTCTATCGCGGCATACGCAGAGAAGTGAACGAGTTTGAAATGCGCCAGTCAGCCAGCCCCCTTCTCTATTATGGCGTACACAGAGAAGGGAGCGGGCTTGAAATGCGCCAGTCAACCAGCCCCCTCCTCTAACGCGGCGCACTCAAAGAAAGGAACAAGCTTGAAATGAGCCAGTCAGCCAGCCCCCTTCTCTATTGTGGCATATACAGAGAAGGGACCAAGCTTGAAAAGCGCCAGTCAGCCAGCTCCCTTCTCTATTGCGGCATATACAGAAAGTGGACTCGTTAGCCAGCCCCCTTTTCTATTGCAGCATACACAGAAAACAGACTAGTCAGCCAGCCTCCTTTATATGTGCTGCTGGCACAGAAAGAGCTCTTCCCTTATGCCAAGACGAGCCAATAGTGCAGCTGCAGGGACCCACAAACAGCGGCCGGTATCTTCAAATCGGGGAACCTTTTTGTAATACAATTATATTGGTAAGTTGAATTTCTTTTAGATTTTATACACATCTAAAAGATAAAGGCCCAATTCATGAAGACCTACATTTTCCACTTTGGTCTTGATGAGGGCACAGGGTGAAGTGCGAGGATCCTAATTCATTAAGAGGAACTCGCCTCACCACAAATCTTACTCCAGTCCTTGCTGTAGTAAGATTTGTCGAGCAGCAAAAGTGGGGGTCCCATACCCAGTCACACCCAAGGGCTGCCCACTTCGTCAAAGCCGGAAAAACAAAAGCTGCAACCTTTTCATACCAGAATTGAACAAAAACGCGGTGCTAAATAAGGCCCATTATTATTATTTTTTTATTTATTTAGGTGGACAACCTGTTTAACATCCACGTAAAAACAAGTTTTATAAAAGTTTGAGTTCGTATAGAAAAGAGATGTTCTAGGTAGGTGCTGGGCTCTAATCCCACCAAGCACATCTGCCAGGAGTTTGTATGATCTTCCCGTGTTTGCGTGGGTTTCCTCCGGGTTCTCCGGTTTCCTCCCATATTCCAAAGACATACTGATAGGGAATCTAGATTGTGAGCCCCAATGGGGACAGTGATGATAATGTCTGTAAGGCGCTGTTCAATATGGTGGTGATACATAAGTAAAACAAATACAGGCAAAACATGTCAGTCCATCCATCTCACAAAGCCAAGACTTCTGACCTTTTGAGCCCACTGCACCATAGCTGGTACACAGGACTTCCATAGCTGGTCATACACATTAGATGGTGGTTCATTTCTCTGCAGATCAAATGGATCCTGCGACTGTCCAATCCTTGGTTCCTCAACATAATCTGCAGGAGATAGCTGAGAAGCTTCCACACTAGTTGACCTATCCTGCCAAAATCAGCAGATTCATTCATCCTTTATCTAATATGTAGCCTTCAGAGTGTAGGCTACAAGCCGCAGAGTAAGGTGGATTTGAGAGGCGAGCGGTGGTTACTAATTCTGAATTTTGATTACTATATTATTTAATGACCTTCAACTCAATCTTGAGCCATGGCGGCTTGATAAACGCTCAGTAGGAAAATCGATCCTGTGCAAGCCTAGATAGGTCCACCAGGGTCTGCACCATTATCTTGATAGTATCAAGCCATTGTTTTGCTGGTCTTCCTCTTCGCTTTACTCCTTCTAGTCTTCCGACGATGACGTCCATCTCCAGTGATCGCTCTCTTCGTATGCAGTCCTTCTCCAGTGATCGCTCTCTTCGTATGCAGTCCTTCTCCAGTGATCGCTCTCTTCGTATGATGTCCTTCTCCAGTGATCGCTCTCTTCGTATGATGTCCTTCTCCAGTGATCGCTCTCTTCGTATGATGTCCTTCTCCAGTGATCGCTCTCCTCGTATGTTGTCCTTCTCCAGTGATCGCTCTCCTCGTATGTTGTCCTTCTCCAGTGATTGCTCTTCCTCGTATGTTCTCCTTCTCTAGTGATCGCTCTCCTCGCATGTTGTCCTTCTCCAGTGATCGCTCTCCTCGCTTGTTGTCCTTCTCCAGTGATCGTTCTCCTCGCATGTTGTCCTTCTCCAGTGATCACTCTCTTCGTATGTTGTCCTCCTCGTATGATGACCTCCTCCAGTGATCGCTCTCTTTGTATGTTGTCCTTCAGTGATCGCTCTCTTCGCATGTTGTCCTTCTCCACTGATCGTTCTCTTTGTATGATGTCCTTCAGTGATCGCTCTCTTCGTATGTTGTCCTTCTCCAGTGATTGCTCCCTTCGTATGATGACCTCCTCCAGTGATCGCTCTCTTCGCATGTTGTCCTTCTCCACTGATCGCTCTCTTTGTATGATGTCCTTCAGTGATCGCTCTCTTCGTATGTTGTCCTTCTCCACTGATCGCTGTCTTCGAATGATGGGTGGATTTTGATATTGGACCCTATAACTTGAACAGATAAAGAGGTCACTTTGTCAGAACTGTTGGACAAAAAAGAGAAGTCTTAAAGGAGAGTTCAAGATCTAACTGAGATGGACATTCAGCGTATATGAGTATGTGATGTCCAGTCCCTGCCTGGCTCATGTACATCAATAAAATGTAAGAGCCGGGGTCACAGCAACTTGTGTCGATATTACCTGGACCCTGCGCAAGTTCTGCACCTTCCTCCATCAGACCCAGTGAGATATAAGGGACAGAAGGGACGTTAGATTTACAGGACCCGTCTGCATAGAGAACACGATATCGCAGATCCCCAGCCGTAGCTGCGCTCCACTGAGTAATGCATTTACTTTCAGTGTCTAAATTGTGTTAGGCAGATTAGCGTTAATTACTGACTTTACATTTTCACAGCTAGTAACGAACTACAATTACGGTACAATCAGCTGCAGGCTGACATTATACACACTGATACACAAAGCAATGAAAGGAGAGTGTTATGCAGCGCAAAGGCCAGCGCATCCCTCAGCACCACCGGAGTGAGCCACGTAGGATTTTTGGCTAGTCAGTTCACAGCAAAGTACATAGGAAAACTGGCAGTGAGCCTGACTGGAGTAATAAGTGAAGTGGGGGAATAGCAGGTGTGGCCGGTGAGTATGGCAGGTGTGGCCGGTGAGTATGGCAGGTGTGGCAGGCGAGCATGGCAGGGGTGGCCGTCGAGCATGGCAGGTGTGGCCGGCGAGCATGGCAGGTGTGGCCGGCGAGCATGGCAGGTGTGGCCGGTAAGCCAAGCTGGTGTGGTCGGCGAACAAAGCTGGTGTGGCCGGCGAGCATAGCAGGTGTGGCCGGCGAGCATGGCAGGTGTGGCCGGTAAGCCAAGCTGGTGTGGTCGGCGAACAAAGCTGGTGTGGCCGGCGAGCATAGCAGGTGTGGCCGGCGAGCATGGCAGGTGTGGCCGGTAAGCCAAGCTGGTGTGGTCGGCGAACAAAGCTGGTGTGGCCGGCGAGCATGGCAGGTGTGGCCGGCGAGCATGGCAGGTGTGGCCAGGTAACATAGCAGGTGTGGCCGGCGAGCATGGCAGGTGTGGCCGGCGAGCATGGCAGGTGGGTCCAGGTAACATAACAGGTGTGGCCGGCGAGCACGGCAGGTGTGGCCAGGTAACAGCAGGTGTGGCCGGCGAGCATGGCAGGTGTGGCCAGGTAACATAGGAGGTGTGGCCGGCGAGCATGGCAGGTGTGGCCAAGTAACATAGCAGGTGTGGCCGGCGAGCATGGCAGGTGTGGCCAGGTAACATAGCAGGTGTGACTGGTGAGCATGGCAGGTGTGACTGGCGAGCATGGCAGGTGTGGCCGGCGAGCATGGCAGGTGTGGCCGGCGAGCATGGCAGGTGTGGCCGGCGAGCATGGCAGGTGTGGCCAGGTAACATGGCAGGTGTGACTGGCGAGCATGGCAGGTGTGGCCGGCGAGCATGGCAGGTGTGACTGGCGAGCATGGCAGGTATGGCCGGCGAGCATGGCAGGTGTGACTGGCGAGCATGGCAGGTGTGACTGGCGAGCATGGCAGGTGTGGCCGGCGAGCATGGCAGGTGTGGCCGGCGAGCGGCTTGTGCGTGCCCAACAGCTCACACACTACTGCTGTGCAGAAGTAACAGCTGCACTAGTCGCGAATAAAGACAAGGTTGGAAATTAATTTGACGCTGGCAAATGTTGGCAGCCATTATGATCACCACCTGGAGCCATGTGTAAGGCCTCCTTCAGACGGCCATTTGTCTCATGTACGATAAATACGGACTGATTATTCTGATCAGAGTGTGGTCTGAGAGTCAGCAGTTTTTCTTGTATGTGGATAAAAAAAAAGGAAAAAATTTCTCCACCTTCCCCTTACCGGCCATGAAAATCGGACCGCACTCGCATGTCTGATTTTTTCATGGACCCATAGACTTCCATTGCTGATTTTGATTCAACCCTCAAATCAAAATTTGACATGTTTCAGCAATTTTCCGTGGAAAACCAGGGACATGTGAATAGCCCCATAGACTATCACAGGTACGAGTGCTGTCAGTGAGAAATGGACGTCTGAATGAGGCATAAAGCAGATTTCCAAAAAGAAGGTAAGCAGAGGAGGGCATGACTGTTATCCTCCTCACCATGGCTTACAGGTAGTGGGCTTATACAGCCCTCCTATATATACACAGGAGGAAATGAACACATTTTTGCAACTCCGCTGCATCGGCTTCTTCTCTGAGGGAACGTCTGTTTTTCCAGAAAGACACTTCTGTTCTTCTCTACGGACACGTCTGTTTTCCGGGAAAGCGTTCTATTTCTGTTTTCCACAGACAGAACTCATACCTAGCATAGTCTGGGGCGGATTGTGGACCGAGCGGTCAGAGCAAAATTGTGGAAATATGGCCGAGTGTTGGATCAAAACTGGCAAAAGAAGTCTAGGAATCTGTGAGAAAAATGAGAAAAACGCTGATGACGCTATGCACAAAATCGCTGTGGGAACACTTTTTTTTTGCAGGAGGCTGCGCCAAATATGCAATAGGAATCTGCAACGATTATTGCATTTTTTCCCTGTTTTCAGTGCAGATTTCATGCAGCGTTATTTAATGTGCATTGACAAATACAACTGTGCCTTTTTGGCATTAATTCTTTTCAGGTTCCCATTAAGATCGGTCTCTTCCATTTTTTTTATTTAAAACACGCAGCGTAAAAAAAATCCAAAAACTATCGGTAATTGTGGGAATGTAGTATTAGGGTATGTGCACTCGTTGGGTATTTGCAGCAGATTTTTCAGTGTTAGCAGGAAAAACGCTGCATAAAATAAGTGCGTTTTTTACTTGCTTTTATTTGAACGGGTGAAAAAATGCTGAGAAAATTAACACGCTGCAGATTTGTGGAGGAAAAAAATTTTGATGGCTCAAATCTGCAAGCAAAAAACAAACAGACTAAGGAATCGCATTCACTTTCTTGGTTGTGGAAAACACTGCATTTTTTTTTTCTGCTGTAAAAACGCAGAGTATGAAGAAGCCCTTACCTGAGCAGACATATTGCTCCAAGCAAGTGTTGTAGAAAATGGCTTAGGCACGTCAGACTAGTTTACGTGTTTATTGCTTGTATCTCTGCCTCCGTTTCCATTACAGACAGACATGAATGGATGCACTGATGACAAACGAGCATTTTTTTTTTTAATGAAAAAATGTAATCAACGAAGAATGAGCAAATTATCGCCCTGCGTGAAATTCTAAGAGAATCCCCACCCAATACATGTGAATTCGTGTTGCATTAGTGAAGGCATCCAAGCAGCACCCCCATCCTCCACCATGAGGACTGCTCCATCCACATTGCTGGAATACCTCCCTACAGCGCACAGGTTTTATTTATTTGTTAACAATAAGAGGTGACTTCGCTGGCGGTAATGAGACTTGTTTATGATGCCTTAATGTGTCCTTTTATGCTTATGTGGCATTTATTGATCACCGATTACACCAGGAAGTCGCCGCTTGATTTTACACGAGTGCTCATCAGATACCGGCTTATTCTATCGTCACACCGGAACATTTCCAATAGATACATAACGAGCATTTCAAGAACAAACATAGCTAGGGCCGTGTTCACACGTAGTGTAATCGCTGTGCTTTTTATTAGCACCTCTTCTTTAGGTGTCCACACTAAAATTTGCAAACAAAATCTTGCTCGATTATTGCATTTCTTTGCCCTTTTTCACATTTATGCGACAAGTTTTTGGTGCAGATGTGAAGCATCGTTTTAACGGTTTTTTTTGTAACTATAAAAATAGCTTTGATTCTGCACTTAAAAACAACCGTGTTGTTTAAGGCCTCATTCACACGTCCAATTTTTCCATGCATAAGAAAAACGGACTGATTATTCTGACCAGACTTTTTCTCGTACATGGAGAGGGAAAAAATGTTTTTGCCACCTTCTTATTTCGGACAGTGGGTGATAAACCAGACGGCTGCGTGCGGTTTCAGTTTTCCATAAACCCATTGACTTTCATTGTCGATTTTGATTCAAACCTCGGACCAAAATTGGACGTCTCCAATATTGTCCGTGGAGCACTCAGTCCAAGGACAAAAAAGAAAAAAATCAGACGTGTGCAGTCCCATAGAATATCACAGGTGAAAAACACAGATCGCACATGTATGAGAAAATCGGCCATCTCAAAGAAGCATTATATGCAGTTTCATAGGCTCACCTATGAAAAAAACACGCAAATTTCAACATCATGAAATCCCAGCCACTTTACTTGGACAGTTAGGACGTGAGATTTTTTGGAAATCTCATAAGAACACTTGTTTGTTGCCCCCCCCCCCCCCCCCGGACTGAATGTGAAATCTGCAGCGTACCAATTCTTACAGTGCTTTCGCAGCGATTTTTTTCAGAGAAAAAAAAGAGAGAAAAAAACATGCATTCTTAGTGGATAAAATTTTTATTAACACATGTATTGTAGTTGAATCACACATGAAATCCGCACACACACACACAAAAAAAAAGGAGTAGCACCTGTTTTGGCTACAGGAAAGGAAAAAAATCAATGGAAAACCTCTGTGTGTGAACCTAGCCTTAGGCTGATCGACCATATGTCAGGACGACACTGACTGGACAATTAATAAGATCGTTCCGTCCCCCTTCAGGTTGCACAGTGTGCAGCACAAACTGTATTCCCCCCCCAAAAAAATGTGTTATCTTGAAATTAACAAAATCTGCACAGGACAAGTAACCAGACTGGATGTAGAGAAGGATAATTAATGCCCTGGTGATGATGAGGGTGGAGCAGGCGGTATGTGCCGTCACCAAGATGTTCCCTCAATAATATACCGTATACTCAGTCACTTATCACAAGTGATGCAGCATGCAATGCAACATAATGGCGGACCAGCTACAACGTGTCCCGTCTGCAATGCTGGAGGGCGATACTTCCTGCAGATGGGTGTAACGTAATGCATTGGTGACGGACTATGATGACCCTCGCTAAGAAACGATAAGATTAAACCATACGTCATTTCAAGCATCAGATCACGGGAGGAAAAAAACTTGTCGGAATGAAAAAAAAAAAAAAACCCTAAATGTTCCCTATATACAAAGTCAGGCTTGGACTGGCCCACAGGATAACAGAGGAATCCTCCGGTAGGCCCCCTGTGAAGAAGCGCTAATGAGAAGTGCAGAAAAGGGTATCATCTAATCCTTCATTAAGCAAGCTAGCCAAAATAGTATTACATAGAAGGCAAAGTAAGTGTATGCACTGGGGTCAGGTTGTTTTTGCATGCGGCCCCCAGAATCACTGTTACCAGTGGGCCTTTGTCGGTCCAGTCCGACACAACTGTTATACTGAATCTGCACTTACGTAATGAGAAACAACAATCAGCAATTTCCTAATATGTCCCCTCTAACTGAAACCACTGGGCTTACAGTCGGAGCGCTCCCATAACAGGCTTGCAGGGATGAGGGTTATTCACGTTCTCGAGTCTTTCAATCCCATTAGCATTTATAGACATTGCCATTGTGTTACAGGCAATCCTCGGATGTGGAAATTAATCAACGGTGAAGGCAAAAACCACAAGAAAACGGAAAGCCGATAAATTAATCTCAGAGCGATGGCTCTGGTTTCTATAGAATACCTCTTCTGAACTTTCCTATGATCTTATTGTCATATTTTACACAAAAAAAAGGCAAAAAACACAAAATCCAAACTTTACATTGAGAGGGAAGGTGAGCGACACAGTAGTCCTATAGGTGCAGATATGGTCTGGTTAAACAGTTGTGCCAACTGTGGCCACCGAGTCTAGACGATGGCTACGTCCCCATGTCACCTCTTCACCGCGGACATCATTATGGAATGCATAATTGCATCATTTACAATGCAAAGAGTGAAATGCGCACCTAAATCTGCAGCATAAATTAACATGCAGTTCCGGTCAATTACCGCTGCGGATATATTTCGCATCATGTGCATGTGATTTCCTAAATTGTGCTTGTAAATTTGCTGGGTTTTCGCACCATGGGAATTTAGACTAATAGTTAGCACTTGCTTTCTTCTTACATGGGGTAGAGCTAGTTTTCACACATTTTTTCCCGCTTTGTATTCCAAACCCCATACATAATATTCTCTCCCTGCAGGTCCGGCATCCGGGTTGTCCCAGGCAGAGATTAATTCTGGCATTAAAATCTTTCTTCCCTATCCTAGTATCAAAGTGGGATCACATGGCCAGAGTGCAGGTGATCATTCATAGATCGGTGGGGGTCCGACGGCTGGGTTCCACACCAATCATTAGACCATTACCCTTTTATTCCCGTCAGCATAGAGTAGCAGCGCGTATGCCGGACTGCTGCTACATTCATTCCCTATGGGGGCGCCAAGTTTATGGGAAAAGCCTCATCAAGAAGAAATGGAGAGTAAGTCACTGCCGCTCCATCGATCGGTGGAGGTCTGACCACCAGAGACCTGTGCCAATTGATCCCCGTTTGGAATAAAGCGGTAGTGCACATATTGAACAGGGCTCTATTTATGGCACTTTTTCAGCTAGCACAATTAAAAAGAAAAAAAAAAAAAAAGAACACGAGTGGCGCAGGTCCGGGCCAAGAATAGTAAACATGCACCCAGTGAAAATGATCTGAAAGTCGCCTGAATCTGTCGATTTCAGCGTGGCTGATGTGTATGCAGGCCTCCCAAGGCAACATCATCCGTCGGGGAGGACTGGGCATGTGGATTCCTAGTCCTGGATCCTTTTGTTTTCGGTTTCCTCTAATCCACAGAAACCATAAGACCACTTGGCCAAAGCTGAGCGCTCGTGTATTGGGGACTTCGAGAGAAATGGCCGTCTGCTAGTTGAACGTATGAGCGATGGCCATCTCATGTCCTAAAATAACGGAAGAACCCATATCCCCCCCATACCGATCCCCCGCTGCTCTGGGACTGGTCTGTGTACGTCCATCTCCAGTGATGACAGATATGTGACTGCTGCAGGTTACATTGGGGATGTCATCGCTGAAACACGAGGCGCTGACTTTCTTGGAAAACCTCCTATAAATATTTTTTTTTTACCATTGTACGGCAGATCTGTTATCACTTTCTAAATACAAAACGTTTACGATTAAAACAGATCTCTTAGACCTGATGACGCTGGTGTGCTTACTTTGAAAAATCCATGTGAGAATGGATATATAATCCTTTTGGAAACTTTTCCCTGCCTGAATATTAAGGAAGGAATCCAGCTCTTATAGTATCAGGGTTTAGAAGAAAAAAAAACCAAACATTCTAATATCAATTTTCATAGCAAGTACACCAACTTGATCAGGTCAAGGAGGCCCGGTTAATGATGATGTGAGATCTGATGACAGATCGGCTTTAATCTGCGCAACAAGGCAATATATTTTAGCATATGCAGAATTGGGTGTGATCTGTGGTGTAATGGTGACTTTGTGTGTGGGGCTGTGCATTAGACACATAGGTCAACAATCGTATTCACACTGCAGAGTGTGAACAGCTGTCTAACACTACATATGGCCCCCGCACATCATTGCCAGTGATGCACGAAAGCCTCTGACTTACAACACTCTCGATAGATAAAATTGAAATGACAACACGAGTCCAGAAAACAAGTCCAACATTCTCTATTTCTCGGGGGGTGAGGTGTAAGACGAGCCGGCGCTCAGCCCCGGTAATACATAGATCCATTGCGCCCCCAGTCTGTGCTTCGTTCAGCAAACATGGGGGCTCCACACAGTGCCGTTACTTATAAGAACACCTCCACGGACAATAACCGCTCAGTCTTCTCCGCCTGGAAGAAAGCGTCTGTTGTAGCCGTGCTGCGGGGATGAAGACCATCTCTGTGCCGGCTGCGCGACGGGGCTCGGTGCATTTGTAAACCGAGCTCCGGTTACATAAGAACAGTCAGCTACATGCAAACCCCAGAGAAACGACCGTGCACGCCAACAAAGGTGTCTGCTGGAAGGAAGCAGAATTTAATGCAAAACATCAGCTGTGCACGGCACACAGGACGGAGCGCCGCTGCCATTCCGGGCCTTACGGGCAACGACAAAGCTTGGGGCGGCTGCTGGGCTATCCCATCCAAAATACTGGCCAAAATAACAGACATTAAAAGATACCATCTATCTAAAGTTCCAACTCCCCCATGCACACTCTGATTAGCAGAGACTGCATGTGTGGGAACTAGAGGATCGTGCACAGAAATACCAAAAGCCTGCCGATCATCCGATGTGTGTGGACGACTCCCTAAACAAAATAACTGATAGGTCCCAGAGAATTCAGCGAGTTGCACAAATATTAAAGTGACTCCATCACCAGGTTTTTGCCACCCAATCTGAGTGCAGCATGATGTAGGGGTAGAGACCCTGATTTCAGCGATGTATCACTTACTGGGCTGCTTGCTGTAGTTTGGGTAAAAAGTATTATCACTAGCGGACTAGTAAAACCTGCTGCCATGTAGTCCTCCATAGTCATGAGCTCTGTATATCCCCGCCCCCCCCACTGATTGGCTGCTTTCTACCTATGCACACAGAAAGCAGCCAATCAGTGGTGTGGGCGGGGTTATACACGGCTCAGCATCCAGAGAACCGCTACATCTACAGCAGCTTAAAAAGTGATTTGTATCAAAACTGCAGCAAGCAGCTCAGTACGTGAGATATCACTGGAATCAGTGTCTCTTTCCCTACAACATTGTACTCTCAGACGGGTAGCAAAAACCTGGTGACAGACTCCCTTTAATCTGTATATGGGAGTCTTACAGGCCAAGACGGCCTGAGGACGTATTCCTTTCAGCTACACCATGTTTCCGCAAGTGACACTTCCTCTTGTAAAGCGATAGGTCATGTTTACACTTGTCACTCCTGAGAGTGATGAGCCTGAAAGTTGTTTGAGAAAAAAAAAAACAAAAAAAACAGAAATCGATGTTCCCCAGAGCAATGAGAAGTATTGGGGAGATGCACCAAACCTGCAGCAGTCACCCTGGCATCCTTAGCATTAGATTTCATACATTCACAATATTTTTTTTGTGCTTTTAACTTTAGTTTGCAATAAAAGTATGAAAATAGCAAAACAGTAAACAAAATAAGTAAGGTAATGAGGAGGTGGCAATATGGCGCTGGTCCGCTCTACACGCAGCCTGCCTATCATAGCTCATTACCAAGCGCTGCTCTAAGGGTCCCTTTCCACTTGCGAGGAAAACGGACGCGTGCAATCCGATAAAAAATCGGATTGCACTCGGACCAATGTTAGTTAATAGGTGTCTTTTGATTTGCGATTTTTTTCTCAGCCGAAATCGGACTGAGAAAAATCTGGATCGGCTGAGAAAAAAATCGCAGCATGCTGCGTATTGCTGCGATTCTCGGACGAGACTCGCCAATGCAAGTCAATGGGTGCGAGAAAAAAATCGCACAGCACTCGCACCATGCGAGTTCTGTCCGATTTTTACGCACCGGTGTCCTTTGAAAAGCCGGTAATTCAGCGCGGTGTACAGTAAAATCACACTGACAGGTTAGAATAGAGTAGATATATACACATAGAATGTGTATATATACATATATATATGTCAGTGAGACACCTATATATGTATATTTATATTTAATGCAGCACTAGATAGCATTAAAGCCGCTAATTCAATTGCCGGCTTCTCATTTCTCCTGCACAAACCCGACAGGATATGAGACATGGTTTTCATACAGTAAACCATCTCATATCCCCTTTTTTTTGCATATTCCACATTACTAATGTTAGTAGTGTGTATGTGCAAAATTTCAGCGCTGTAGCTGCTGAAATAAAGGGTTAAATGGCGGAAAAAATTGGCGTGGGCTCCCGCGCAATTTTCTCCGCCAGAGCGGTAAAGCCAGTGACTGAGGGCAGATATTAATAGCCAGGAGAGGGTCCATGGTTATTGGCCCCCCCATGGCTAAAAACATCTGCCCCCAGCCACCCCAGAAAAGGCACATCTGGAAGATGCGCCTATTCTGGCACTTGGCCACTCTCTTCCCACTCCCTGTAGCGGTGGGATATGGGGTAATTAAGGGTTAATGCCACCTTGCTATTGGAAGGTGACATTAAGCCAGATTAATAATGGAGAGGCGTCAATTATGACACCTATCCATTATTAATCCAATTGTAGGAAAGGGTTAAAAAACACACCCATGATTAAGGGTGCTCAGTCACCGGAAACGCGTTGATCTTGGTTTTAATGTGCTGATGTTTTGTCCTCACACGCTATTTTGAAGTGAAATAAAGCTACGGATCTTTCACTGCATCGTTGAGCTGGATTCTTTTCCTTTTAAAAAACACACACACACATGATTTAAAAGTAGTTTAATGAAATAAACACAGCGGTTGTTGTAATAATTTATTGCTCTCTCAATCCATCAGCAACACCCTCGCTTGGCAACATAATAACCGCACAAGATACATACCTTCTGATGTCCGATCATGTCCCACGAGGTAATCCATCTGAAGGGGTTAACTAATATTACAGGCACGAGCTGCGATAAACCACTCACTGGTGCCTGTAATCCCCCGGGTGCTGAAAGGAAAGCAGGATCTGTACTTACATTGAGTCGCGGTGAGGCGCCCTCTGGTGGATGTTCTCATAAACTGCAGCCTGGGAACTTTTTCCCACGCTCCAGGTCATATGAGGACATCCACCAGGGGGCGCATCACCGCGACTGAGGGAAATGTAGGTCAATGACCTACATTTCATTCATTCGCAGGGGAATTACAAGCACGGAGCACAGCTGCATTTGCAGGGCTCCTGCCTGTAATATTAGTTAACCCCTTCAGATGGATTACATCGTGGGACGTGATCTGACATCTGAGGGTATGTATCTTGTGCGTTTATTATGTTGCCAAGCGAGGGTGTTCCTGATGGATTGAGAGAGCAATAAATTATTACAACAACCGCTGTCTTTATTTCATTAAACTACTTTGTAATCATGTGTGTGTGTGTTTTTTAACCCTTTCCTACAATTGGATTAATAATGGATAGGTGTCATAATTAACGCCTCTCCATTATTAATCTGGCTTAATGTCACCTTCCAATAGCAAGGTGGCATTAACCCTTCATTACCCCATATCCCACCGCTACAGGGAGTGGGAAGAGAGTGGCCAAGTGCCAGAATAGGCGCATCTTCCAGATGTGCCTTTTCTGGGGTGGCTGGGGGCAGATGTTTTTAGCCACGGGGGGGCCAATAACCATGGACCCTCTCCTGGCTATTAATATCTGCCCTCAGTCACTGGCTTTACCGCTCTGGCGGAGAAAATTGCGCGGGAGCCCACGCCAATTTTTTCCGCGAGTTAACCCTTAAATTTAATAGCTACAGCGCTGAAATTTTGCACATACACACTACTAACATTAGTAGTGTGGAATTTGCAAAAAAAAGGGGGATATGAGATGGTTTACTGTATGTAAACCATGTCTCATATCCTGTCGGGTTTGGGAAGGAGAAATTAAAAGCCGGCAATTGAATTAGCGGCTTTTATGCTATCTTGCGCTGCATTAAATATAAATATACATATATAGGTGTCTCACTGACATATATATATGTATATATACCTATTCTATGTGTATATATCTAGTCTATTCTAACCTGTCAGTGTGATTTTACTGTACACTGCGCTGAATTGCCGGCTTTTCAAAGGACACCGGTGCGTACAAATCGGACAGTAATACGGATGTCATACGGATGATGCGATTATAAAAAACGGATGATGCGATTAAAAATCGCATTGTACTCGCATGACACTCGCATGAAAATCGCATACGTTCCATCCGTTTTTTCGGTCCAGATTACGGACCGTTTTTTATCTCGCAAGTGGAAAGGGACCCTAATCCTGCATGGACCGACCACTCCCCAACAACACAACATGAGAAGTTAGCAATGAAGTGAAGGATTTTTGGACTCCATTAAGTGACGTGTGGCCTGAATTTTCTTCCACCACCAGGGCTGATGCAGGGCAAGGTTTCATGTCCATTTTTATACGGAATATTCCCTTTTCCATTGCAATGTTTGGATTCAGCTGCAAGTATTGGTACTGATGGGATGGGGACGCTGCCTTCTCTAGTCCATGGACTTTTATAGGCACCTGGATCTGATGTGCTCACTGCCTGTTGCCAAGTGTAATCCTGGTCTGGTAGCATGGATGGGGACACAGATTATTGCAGGTGTCTCACACACATGGGCCGCATGCAGCCCCCGAGGCTCCACTATACAACCTTCGGGCCCATGGGATTATTGCAGCCTGGTCCAATGGTCGCCGATGTCTGCTCTTATGTATTGCGGTGCACAGACCGGCTCCCTGCACCGCAATGTCAGCACCAACCACCAGCCAATCAGAAGATGGAAGCTTGACGTCAGCATCTCCGGCACCGCCGGGCATGACGTCACTGCTATGACCCGCCCCAACTGTGGAACAGGACACTGCTCCCCGGTGATAAAGATTTTTGTGTGTGTATGTAAAGGGGACAATGATGGGGGCATTAGTACAAGAATGGGACAAAGGATGGGGGCATTACTACAGGAAGGGGACAATGATGGGGAATTACTACAAGGGGACAATGATGGGGCATTAGTACAAGAAGGGGACAAGGATGGGGGCATTACTACAAAAAGGGGATGATGGGGGAAATCACTACAAGAAGGGGATAAGGATGGGGGCATTACTACAAGAAGGGGACAATGATGGGTATATTACTACAAGAAGGGGACAAGAATGAGGACATTACACAAGAAGGGACAATGATGGGTGTATTACTACAAGAAGGGGCCATTATTAGAGAACAAGGGACATTATTCCAGGATGGGGACAAGAACACTGGATGGGGGACATTATTACAAGATGGGAGCCAGAATTACTATAAGGAGCTAATTGTACAACAATAATACTGTATGTGGCCGATGAGAGGTTGAAAAAAAAAAAGTAATACATAAAAAAAAAAAAAAATCAAAGTAAAGTATGACACAGTAAAGGAAAAATATTTGTCAACTAAACATGCTTTTTTTATGTAAAAACTGAAGTAAAGGAGAAGACCTGTACTATAACCCTTATGAGAAACACCATTAAAGAGAATTGGAAAAAAAATGTGAAAAATAATGGTATCAGTGAAAACGTCATCCACTCCAGCAAAGAAAGCAGCCATTCACATTCAATTCATTTTCTATGTGTGGCCCATTAACTGAACGGAGTTTTGAGACCCCTGGATCACAGGATCTGGGTGCAGGTCTTTCTCTGCTCTTGACACTGAGAATACGGGACTAAGATCTTCATTTTGAATAAATTACTAAGTTTATTAAGTTGTACGAAAAAAATAAAAATGTTCATAAAACAGTGCATGCGGCAATGATTAGTGATGCAGGAGCTCGAGCCCTATATGAATGTGACGGCGATATTGCTGGGATTTTACAAAGATACACATGGCTGCTGGAGAGAACACAAAGTGACACATTTACAGAAACACCAGGGCTAGAACCAAGGACAGTTCCTCTGAGAAACATGTGCAGGGCTAGGGATTTGGGGGTTTTTTGTTTGTTTTTTTTATTTACAAATGTAAAAATCCTGAATTACAAGCATTTTTTGGAGGTGTCCTTTGCAGAAGCTTATGGGAAAAATGTATACCATATTCATGGAGCATGAAAAAGAAAAAAAATAACCTGCTGTGGATCGCATAGCATTGCCCCAATGAGATGGTCTTGCCATCCTCATCCCCAACAAGTTTTAACAAGCCATCGGTGCACATCACAGTGACACATCAGGCAACTGTCCAGATCATCACACTCTTATAAATTGCCATCTTTTTAAATGGGAGGTTCCTTTTCATCAGAATTCTGCCAACACGATAGGTGCTGCAACGTCCTTTCCCACTGCTCCTGCAGTTGTCTAAACTAAGAGGCCTCCTCTCTTTGTAAGGGCTCATTCAGACATCGGGGCAAGTCAATCCAATCTCAGACCGCATTGCACGAACTGGCCACGGCTTGGTATATTTCTATGAGGCTGTGATGCTCAGGAGAGCCGCCAGCCAGTCCGATTTACACCTGACTGTGCCTTTAGATTGAGGATTTTAATTAGTAAGTTGGGTCACATGTCCCATAAACCTTCCAAATCACAGGATTTCATAACCCTCTGTGGCTCATCTTGCAGTGAAAGAGATCTCGCTCTTTCCACTAATCCAGCGTTGTCACATACTTTATTAAAGGGAATCCGTCAGCAGGGTTTGCTATGTAATCTGAGGACAGCATGATTGAGGAGTTAAAGCACTGAATTCAAATACGTGTTACATTGTCAGGCTGTGAGCGCTTTACTCACAATGAAGGCTTTATCACCAGGACATTATCATTGATAGGACTAGCTAGCGCATGCTTCCTGGTCCTACTCCACCACCTCCTGTGATAAGCAGCTCACTGGCAATAGGTAATGTACATAGAGATCCTGGTGTGGACGGAGTTTGCGTTCTGAGCTCTGCCTCATGTTACATCTAAGGCCGGCGTCACACTCAGCGTATGAAAATACGGTCCGCTTTTTACAGCCGTAATACACTGTAATGGTCCCAAAACACTTTTCCGTATTCAATGCGAGGATGCGATTTTTACGCACAAATTTATCCGTGTGTCATCTGTATGGCATCCGTATGGCGATTTTTTTGCGCAGGCTTTCAAAATGGACATATCATGGATCCATCAGCTTAAATATTCTTAAAAACATATATCTTGTCGGGTTTGTGAAGGAGATAGCAAAAGCCAATTGAATTACCGGCTTTTCTGCTAAGAAAAATTGACAAGAGATTTCAACGCAAGATTATCCAACATCCGCACAAAGAACCTCGACTAACATCCAAACAAGTTCAAGCTGCCCTGCAGTTCGAGGGTACAACAGTGTCAACCCGTACTATCCGTCGGCGTCTGAATGAAAAGGGACTGTATGGTAGGAGACCCAGTAAGACCCCACTTCTTACCCCGAGACATAAAAAAGCCAGGCTGGAGTTTGCCAAAACTTAACCTGAAAAAGCCTAAAACGTTTTGGAAGAATGTTCTCTGGTCAGATGAGACAAAAGTAGGCAGGGCTGTGGAGTCAGTAAGCCACAGTTGCGACTCCGACTCCTGGATTTTATCAGGTTCCGACTCCTTCATAAATGGCCAATTCGTAACAATAAATTTACTGTTGTAAAATATTAACATCGTGCTTATTCAGTTTCTCACCATCATATAAGTAATCAGACCACTTAGAGCAAAAACTATTTAATAGAACATAGCAAATAACTTTTATAAACTTTTTAAAACTCTTGTAAGTAAATATGCAATAAACACTGTTATGCAGTTAATAAGAAGAAATCTATAAATTTGTCCTCAGAAAAAGTATTGCCTCTGTCAGATCATCTGATCTAATTATTTTGAGAGCAGAGAACAACCTCTCTACACTAACTTGGGTTGGTGGCAAAGCAGTAACCACTCGGGCAACATCTCTGACCATGTCAGGATACAGAGGAATCGCTTGTTGCACTGTTATTTTTGATGAACGGTCAAATTTCTCAATTTCTTTTAGTGCACATGAAAAATTTTGCTGAAATGTACTGGCTGTGTTCTTTGATGGGGATGACTCTTCTTCTATGCGGGAACGCTTTGCACGGTCCTTGTGATCCAAATATTTTTCAAAATTAAATTCTTCATCACTTGATGAGGGTGAAGATGTGGCAGGACGACCAAATTCTTCTTGTTCCTCCTGACTGTTCTGCTACCCTTTCATCCTTACTGCTATTTCAAACAGAGCTTCTTTTCCTTTAGTTAGCTGTTGATCATCTAGAAGAATCCGATGCATTGGGTCTACATAAACAGCTGCCAAAAGAATGTTATTTTGTAATAGTAGCTCCTCTCTCCGTTTCATTGATGTAGCAATGCCACTTGCAATTAACCCTCCTCTTTGGGACAGGCGAAACATCAGGTTCTTCCACTCCTTTAATACCTGGAGTTAAGTCCTCTGCTTGTAATTTTTTAGTCACTGTAAATGGGTGCTCTAACAATTTTTACAGCTCAGTCACCTGATTCCACGGACTTTCATTTAGCGTCAGTTGAGGGTTAGCCATGTCTACAAGAAAGGTTTTCAGTTCAACCAAGCACTGAATCATTAAGTACTGCCCCATCGTGTGGCTTGATCAATAATTGCCCCTTTTCCAGCACGTCTCTTTAAAATTGAGTCAACTTTAGGGGTTCTGGCAACAGTAGCCAATTTTCTCACCTTGCCAATCAGTGCAGTAGCATGTCCTTCTTGCAGACTGTCTCTTATAGCCAGCTGTAGCGTATGCACAACACAGCGCATGTGATGAATGAAAGAACGTATTGACACAGTTTCAACAAGATCATCTAATCTATCATGTTGCTGTTCATCTGAAGCAACTTCAGTTTGCTCCTAAGTTACAATACTGTGTTCCTCTATTTCAAACATTTCTGTGTCTGTGGACCCAGAAAGTTCTTCTAGCTGCTGGTCACCATCATTACTTTCATTCATTAGCTTAATAGTACTTATCATATTTGAAGCATTGTCAGTTACGACAGAAAGAACTTGCTCTTTTTTAAGTTCATAGTCTTGCAGAACCTTTTCCACCAAGACCTGGAGAAACTCACTGGTGTGATGAGCTTTGGTGTCTTTTACTGCCAATGTCTTGGTAACTATTTCATTTTTGTCACAAACAAATCGGACATTGATGGCAAAATAGTTCACTCTGTGATGTGTGCAGGCATCCATTTTAAGAAACAGAAAGCGTCCCTTGAGAGTTTTTTTTAAGCTCTTCCTTTTGTTTAAAAGCTTCTTCGATTACTAATTTTCTAATACTCTGTCTCTCTCCAGGGAAACACCAAGCTTGCGGGCCATTTCCCCATTCAGACACATAAAAGCTGGTCGTGAAAATAATGAAATAGGCACACTATCCTTTACAACAAGCTCTATGATCTGATTTTTAAATGTATCTACTATCATTGTCACAGTAACTTTGTCACTGACAAAATATCTTGCAACTGATGGCTGCAAAGTTCTCTGCTCCTTTGTTTGGCTGGAAGAGCTGGGCACTGGTTCATTGGTTTGGATGCAGTTTTTCTCATCCACTGCTTTCAGTACTTCTGGATGAAAGCGCTGTAAATGTCTCTTTAGATTAGAAGCTCTGGTAGGAGCATTTTTATCTTTGCCTGAATATGCACTGATCTTGGCTTCACAGCATTTGTTTTCGTCTGGATCATTTGTCATACACTGACAGACATAATGTTTTCTATCTTGAGTGATGGTAAAATGTGCAAATACAGCTGATTTAATGTGACGCTTCTTTGACATTCTCAGGTTTTTAATTCTGCATTCACAATCCAAATGACAATTGTTTTTCCTAAAAACAATTGTACAAAATTATTGCCAGGTAGTACAACTGATATAGTGGTCAGTAATACTGTTATTCCTCATGTACTCACAGTTAACTGATGCAAAGTTTGTTGAAAGGATAATACTTCTTACAGGCTTCCTCTTCTGAGTAGCAGCTGTGAGATGCTTGGAAGACGCACACCTAGTAAACATCTAGTCTAGAGGAGGAGCTTTACTACTAAGAATCTGCAACACATTTTCACTTTCAGTTTCATACATTGTAAGTAGGGGGGTTGGGGCAGCATGAGGTTAACCAAGTATAAGATTAGATAAGGGCAGTGGAGAACAGTGACACCCAAGAAGTAAGAAATGTCTCTATCTGCAGCAGAAACCGCGGAACAAACCGCGATAAATCTGCAGGGATAACCGCAGCGGTTTTGCCCTGCAGATTTATCAATTCCGCTGCGGGAGAACCCGCAGAGGGACGCCGCAAAGTGTGAACGTGGCCTTACAGCGCTTTCATCCAGAAGTACTGAAAGCAGTGGATGAGAAAGACTGCATCCAAACCAATGAACCAGTGCCCAGCTCTTCCAGCCAAACAAAGGAGCAGAGAACTTTGCAGCCATCAGTTGCAAGATATTTTGTCAGTGACAAAGTTACTGTGACAATGACAGTAGATACATTTAAAAATCAGATCATAGAGCTTGTTGTAAAGGATAGTGTGCCTATTTCATTATTTTCACGACCAGCTTTTATGTGTCTGAATGGGGAAATGGCCCGCAAGCTTGGTGTTTCCCTGGAGAGAGAGTGTATTAGAAAATTAGTAATCAAAGCAGCTTTTAAACAAAAGGAAGAACTTAAAAAAAACTCTCAAGGGACGCTTTCTGTTTCTTAAAATTGATGCCTGCACACGTCACAGAGTGAACTATTTTGCCATCAATGTCAGATTTGTTTGTGACAAAAATGAAATAGTTACCAAGACATTGGCAGTAAAAGACACCAAAGCTCATCACACCAGTGAGTTTCTCCAGGTCTTGGTGGAAAAGGTTCTGCAAGACTATGAACTTAAAAAAGAGCAAGTTCTTTCTGTCGTAACTGACAATGCTTCAAATATGATAAGTACTATTAAGCTAATGAATGAGAGTAATGATGGTGACCAGCAGCTAGAAGAACATTCTGGGTCCACAGACACAGAAATGTTTGAAATAGAGGAACACAGTATTGTAACTGAGAAGCAAACTGAAGTTGCTTCAGATGAACAGCAACATGATAGTTTAGATGATCTTGTTGAAACTGTGTCAATACGTTCTTTCATTCATCACATGCGCTATGTTGTGCATATGCTACAGCTGGCTATAAGAGACAGTCTGCAAGAAGGACATGCTGCTGCACTGATTGGCAAGGTGAGAAAATTGGCTACTGTTGCCAGAACCCCTAAAGTTGACTCAATTTTGAAGAGACGTGCTGGAAAAGGGGCAATTATTGATCAAGCCACACGATGGGGCAGTACTTACTTCATGATTCGGCACTTGGTTGAACTGAAAACCTTTCTTGTAGACATGGCTAACCCTCAACTGACGCTAAATGAAAGTCCGTGGAATCAGGTGACTGAGCTGGAAAAATTGTTAGAGCACCCATTTACAGTGACTAAAAAATTACAAGCAGAGGAATTAACTCCAGGTATTTTCTTAAAGGAGTGGAAGAACCTGATGTTTCGCCTGTCCCAAAGAGGAGGGTTAATTGCAAGTGGCATTGCTACATCAATGAAACGGAGAGGAGCTACTATTACTAAATAACATTCTTTTGGCAGCTGTTTATGTAGACCCAATGCATCGGATTCTTCTAGATGATCAACAGCTAACTAAAGGAAAAGAAGCTCTGTTTGAAATAGCAGTAAGGATGAAAGGGTTGCAGAACAGTCAGGAGGAACAAGAAGAATTTGGTCGTCCTGCCACATCTTCACCCTCATCAACTGATGAATTTAATTTTGAAAAATATTTGGATCACAAGGACCGTGCAAAGCGTTCCCGCGTAGAAGAAGAGTCATCCCCATCAAAGAACACAGCCAGTACATTTCAGCAGAATTTTTCATGTGCACTAAAAGAAATTGAGAAATTTGACCGTTCATCAAAAATAACAGTGCAACAAGCGATTCCTCTGTATCCTGACATTGTCAGAGATGTTGCCCGAGTGGTTACTGCTTTGCCACCAACCCAAGTTAGTGTAGAGAGGTTGTTCTCTGCTCTCAAAATAATTAGATCAGATTTGAGGGCATCCATGAAGGAGGATCTGACAGAGGCAATACTTTTTCTGAGGACAAATTTATAGATTTCTTCTTATTAACTGCTTAACAGTGTTTATTGCATATTTACTTACAAGAGTTTTAAAAAGTTTATAAAAGTTATTTGCCATGTTCTATTAAATATAGTTTTTGCTCTAAGTGGTCTGATTACTTATATGATGGTGAGAAACTGAATAAGCACGATGTTAATATTTTACAACAGTAAATTTATTGTTACGAATTGGCCATTTATGAAGGAGTTGGGAGTCGGAGCCGGAACCTGATAAAATCCAGGTGTCGGAGTCTGAGTCGCAACTGTAGCTTACCGACTCCACAGCCCTGCTAAGAACTATAATTGTATCACAGCTGCACCCAGCAACCTAAGTGATACATTGTTGGATTCATCTTTTTTCCTACATTATGCTACTCTCAGATAGTGGTTTCTGCATGATACCATTACAGTGGTTACTGTTTGTTCACAACTCAGTAAAGTACGTGACAATATGAGCTGCGCAGGTTTATGGGATGCTGCTCTGCCTGCCTGGATCAAGCAACCTGGATGTTTAGGCCTGATTTGTTTGCAAGTTGGATCTTTTAGGGACATTTCTAAGCACTTTTATCATCAAATTATTTAACAAAATCAGTATGGAGCACCTTATTCTCTTAAAGAAAATGACAGCAGCATGATATAGGGACAGAGACCCTGATTCCAGTGATGTATCACTTAGGTTACTGGGTGTAGAAATTGGGATACAAGAGCTGTTTTCTCTGCTGCAAATCTAGCTTAGCTCTGTATAACCCGCCCCACCAGCAATCAGTAGTTTTGTGTGTACACTGTGCATAGGCAGAAAGCTGCCAAATCAGTGGTGGGTGCGTGCTTGGCCAGGGAGGAATGAGACACCTAGTCCTGTTGTGAAGATCTCCTGCTGATAAAACACTAAATTTATTGAACCAGCAAACCAAAGACCAGTAACATGTGCATGAGACTTCAGGATTCCCATTCACTTTGCTGGCATCAGGAAACCCTTCAGGCTTTGTGATAAATCTGCACCGTGTGCACAGGCTTCTCAGTGCTTCTGCTATGTAGTTTGTCTCCATGGGAGGAAATCAGGAGAATGCAAAAAATAAAAAAATCTTCAGGAAAGTAAAGTCTTGAGAAGTATTCGGAATAAGAGTAATCATTGACAAAGCTTATTGCTGACTATAATTTCACAAAAAAAATCATTTAAATTCTAAAATAGAGAACAGAAAAAGGATGACCTGACAGACTGGATTAAAGACAGCAAAGAAATAATGAGTGGGAAAAAGAAAAACGAGTCAGTGAGGGAAATCCGACAACTGTTATAGACAGTAACACAGAGAAAGAGGATTAGGAGACACTGACAGAAGCTGAGAAATGAAGTGCTGGTCAGGCTCATCTGCCTTCTCCGTGGGCCTAAATAGTGCCAGGAATTTATCTAGCAACAACCAATTAATCAAATCAGCACAAGCCGCGGTAATTCTGTGTTCAAGATGTACGGTTATACAGATTAATGTGATTTCTTCAAGAGCAAAGAAGGTCAAATACGCTGCAGTCTGCAAACCATGCCCGATCACAGCGCTGGACACCGAGGAGGCCGGGACACGGAGATCGTGCACCCAATGTTATAGGAAACAGTGCCTACAATCTTTTACCGTGTCATAGTGACATGTCAGACGTTTGATCAATGGGGGGTTTGAGTGCAGAGACCCCAAACCATGGGTAAAAGGAAGGGGGATGATGTACTGTGCTGAAAGCTGTGTTCCTTTCGTTACAGAAGGCAAAAGCAAGCAGCGACTTTCTACGATCTTTACAGCGCGTTGTCTTTGTGATTGGTTCAGTTCCAGGTGCAGAAACTTATCATATCGCTCAGCCACTATGCCAGCGGAGAGATCTGTTACAATGGAGATGTTGGAAAGCCCCTGTAATATGTATCTTTACCACAGTGGAAGCAGAATTCAGAGCACTTCCCATCCATGAGCATGCTACTACCACCATCTGCTCTTGGGAGTCTTAATGAAGTTTGCTCCTATGGTCTTGTTTACACGACGCATTTTATTGCAAGGAGGGACAAGACGTTTCTCCACCTTCTCAAATCTGTCAGTCCGTGAAAATCACATCATCCAAGCACGGTCAAATTCGTTTTCATGGACCCATAGAATTGCATTGCAGATATTGATCTGATATTCGGATCAAAATTGGACAAGTCTCCAATTTATTCGGCGGACCATTTGGTCTGATGAGAAAAAAAAAAAAAAAATGTGCAGAGCCCCATAGAATATGGTATGTACTTGTGCCATCCGTGAAAGCCATAGATAGCAGTAGTCAGAGAAAATCAGACGTGCACAAGCCCTTAGGGTACATTCAGACGACCACATAAATCGGACGGTGATGTGCGGAGTGGCCGGCGGGTCTCTGTACTAGAGCATACATTTCTATGGAGCTGTCAGGAGACCCGCCGGCCACTCAGTGCATCGCTGTCCAATGTCAGCCCCATTTATATGGTGTCTGACTGCGCCATTACCGTGAGCATTAACAGGACGGGGATCCGCTACAGTATCATATATCAGAGCGCTGCAGCCATCCATCACCCACCAATGCCAGATTTTATATTCCATCACTCTCTGACTGGTCATTGAATGAGCGCAGATGTGCAACATGAGAAGTTTTCGTACAAAGGCAGAAATAAGTTCATGCGTTCTCTACACAAAGATATTACGTAGCTGGTCGTGCTGCACCTATCAATGAAAAGTATAAATATAATATCTGGTTTCAAAACACAAGAAAATAAGTCACAATTACAGAAAACTGCTGCTCTCTTCACTATGGAGGGCCATTTATTAGGAAATTCTTCTAGGTTGTCCGTAGATGCCAGACGAGATGTGCACACAACTCAGACAAGGAGGAACTAAAAAAAAAACGCGCTAGTGTTCAACTGTTAGACAACGGGACAAGTTTAGAAAGCGCAGCTATAAAGATTAAACAGACATTCATTATAATGGCGTGGGAGCCATGGCAATACAGTGCGCGGAGCAAAGACAGCAGAAGGCCGGATCCGTCCTCCCGAAATGCAAGAGCCCTGGTATACACTGCGGTCCGTCAGTGACCCCCATCATTGCCGCAGTCAGATAGGAGGTGTACTCATGTAGCATGTCTGTGTAAATGGCGCCAATGTGATGGCTAAAAACCCAAAGATTGAATCCTGTTAAAAGAAATGCAGGAAACTCCCCAAATCACCAGTGACATTCGGTCTATAAGCTGTTATCCGTCGCCTCGATGCAGCTCGTTCTTCTCTTGATGGCTTACAAAAGTGACAGGAGAAAACGTGTACGATTACAGCTCCCGCAGGGACTGTCAAAAAGTTTTACCAATGTTACATTTACCCTCTCACGCAGATCATAAGGCAATGATATCGTGAAAGTCCCGCTTTCGTCCTTAAAGAGAATCTGTCAGCAGGTCTATATGTAATCTGATATTGGGGTAGAGACGCCAATGGCAGGGATGTATCACTTACTGGATTGTTGTGTCAATAAAATCAGTGTTTTATCAGGAGGAGATTATCACTACAGGACTAGGTGTCTTATGCCTACTAGTCAACTGCTGTGTAACCATGCCTCTATCACAGATTAGTCAATACATACAGTGTAATGGCCAATCAGTGGTGTGGGCGGGGTCATACAAGGTTCAACATTCTGAGCACCACACCCCCGTCACGGATTGGCCAGTACACTGGATGTATTGACTAATCAGTGTGTGGGCGGGGTTATACAAGGTTCAACATTTGAGCACTGCTGGATCTGTGGCAGATAAAACAAGGATTATATCAAAATGATGGCATGCAGACTAGCAAGTAACACATCGCTTGAATCTTGGTCTCGGCCCCTACATCATACTGCTCTCAGATTAACAGAGCACAGATTCTCTTTGAAGAACATCAACAGGTTGAAAATGGAAAAAAAAAGATTGAACACTTGCATCTGTATAATTTATTTTTGCAGAGCAAGCACAAAATCTGGTGAGGATCTCTTCTCAGAAAGGTGCCATGTGTAGGGGAGAGGGAGACGATTTTGTACAGTATCTGAATGGTAAGCGGAGCCTTGTGCTAAGATTTGGTCAGATTCAGGGCGAACAGATGAATTTTCCCATTTTGGTGTGTGGCTGGTCCAAATAATAAAAAGGGAGAAAGCCATTCCTTTATTTCTCTCATAAAAAAAAAAATCAACAAAAGGAGTACAAATGTAGTAAATTAATTCTCTTCTACATCCAAATGGGCAAGGAGTCCGAAAAACATAAATCAGATGAAAACATATCTGTAGTCTTCACTTTATGCAAAATATTATTTGTAAAGACAAAATAATCTTCTCCTGTGTATTGCGCTGAACACAACATCTCCTAATGGTTAATCTTCAAAGGGAAGACATAGCTGCACCTAAAGGGTAAATCTGCAAAAGCAGGACACTGCTGCTTGTAAAAGTAGTAGTCCGAGTCCATCACTACATACACAAAGTAGCCAACAGCAAAGATGAAGAGAAGACAAAGGATTTACCTCCACTTCTGCTCCAAAATACACAGGAATCCATCTTGCATTGCTCTTTATATAACATTCAGGAATTCCATTTTTTCTGCTCCATTATAGTAACAGAACTTATTTTAGGAATGGATCCGTTGTATGACGGCCAGGTTGTGCTGCCGAGAGCGATTTTTAAGCAATTTCACCTGACGAACGAGAGTTTTGCACCTTCACAGGTTGATTGGCACTCACTTTACCAGAACAAAGTAATGCTGCACCATACGCTATCTCTTCAGGAAAAAAAAATAAACCATCCGAGATGATTAAATTCAGATTTAAAACGAATATATATTTTTTTAATGCAACAAAAATCCTGTGCGATTGGAGAAATGACTGCATGCTGCGGATACAAATGGAATCTGCATCTCAGACAGTGATATTCGCTCTTCCAGTCCTCGCCGTTACAAGCAGGTCAGGACAGGACAAGGAGCAGATTAGTTATGGTTAATGTTCAGGGTCGGGGCCTGCAGAAAAACCTGGTAAATTGAATCGCTTTAAAATGGCCGCTCCATTCTGTGCAGTCAGCTAATAACTCGTTAACCCTTACTAACACATACAGCGGAAAGGACCCATCAATTAAGGCAAGCAGGGAGCACCACAAGGACACTTTGGTTTCCTTCTAGTTAGCTGCAGAGTAAAGACTGATTTTCAGCTTACACCCCACAGCGATCACATGCTGGACAAGTCTGGGGCATCTTTAGACTCATCTTATTTTACCACCGCTATTGGTTCGCTTTGTTTTCATCTAAACGTGAGAGTTCGGGTGCAGGTTAGGCCACTCTCCTTTCTTACAAAGCCACTCTCACTTGTCAACTCAAACTCCAGAAAAACCTGGCGTGAGACGCCTACGCCGGGGTTTTGGTGCAAAATGGAGCCACCATTCTGTAAATCTCCATCAAAGGGAAGACATAGCTGCACCTAAAGGGTAAATCTGCAAAAGCAGGACACTGCTACTTGTAAAAGTAGTAGTCAGAGTCCATCACTACATACACAAAAGTAGCCAACAGCAAAGATGAAGAGAAGACAAAGGATTTACCTCCACTTCTGCTCCAAAATACACAGGAATCCATCTTACATTGCTCTTTATATACCGTAACATTCAGGAATTCAATCTTTTCTGCTCCATTATATTAACAGAACTTATTGTGGAAATGGATATGTCATATGACATATAACACTTGGAATTCATTTTCAACACACAGAAGCAAGGCCCAGCAGCTTCTCCTCGCCCGCTGCCCTTAATTGACAGGTCTCTCACTTCGAGCATGAATTGGGAGAGACCAGTCACTCACTGGCAGCCGAGGACCCACCTGTCCAACTAGTCTCCCGTTTGGCTTCATACCAGCATCCTCCACTTCTTCCGGCTGCTGATTACATCCATAGGAGTGACTGGCTGCAGGGATCGCATGACGCAACAACCGGAATACAAGTGTTAGCAATTTAGCAGGGGGAGTCCAAGTAGTCGACAGTCCAAGAGCTGTAAATTTTTTTTCGACAGACATCACATCACAATGACAGATCTAGGACCAATGGTATTTAATTGCACTCATCAGCTGAGCCTCTCGCCCCCCCCCCCCCCCCCCCCCGGATGAAATCTGCTTGTGAAGAAAAGGAAAAAAAAATCTCAGCAAGCGCAGCTTTCTTCTGAATGTCGGAGGAGACACTGCCATTCAAGACAAAAAAAAAAAAACGGATCCCATTATGTTGAATGACCAGATATCCAAAGGTTAAGGTGCTGAAAGAGCAAACACTGGCACAATCTAGAGACAGGTATCTAGACCAGAGGTGTCAAACTGCATTCCTCAAGGGCCGCCAACAGGTCATGTTTTCAGGATTTCCTTGTATTGCACAGGTGATAATTTAATCACCTGCACAGAATGATTCCAGCACCTTGTGGAATGCTAAGGAAATCCTGAAAACATGACCTGTTGGCGGCCCTCGAGGAATGCAGTTTGACACCTCTGATCTAGACTCTTAGGATCATTATCACATATCACACACACATACATTGCTTATATAGCGCCATCATAATCCACAGCACTGTACAGATATCGTTACAATCTAAATTCACAATCAGCATGTTTGGGGGAAATCCACACAAAAACGGGGAGAACATACAAGCTCCTTGCAGATGTTGTCCTTGGTGGGATTTGAACTCAGGACCCCAGCGCTGCAAGGCTGCAGTGCCAACTACTGAGCCTCCAGACAGTGCCAACCACTGAGCCTCCAGACAGTGCCAACCACTGAGCCTCCAGACAGTGCCAACCACTGAGCCTCCAGACAGTGCCAACCACTGAGCCTCCAGACAGTGCCAACCACTGAGCCTCCAGACAGTGCCAACCACTGAGCCTCCAGACAGTGCTGCTGCCCACCCATGTTATGTCGCAGGGATGCAGCATTGCACGATAATTGGCTGCAGAACTCACATGATGTAGCATGTAATGAACCAGCCCTTTCAACTAGTTAAAGGGTTACAGGATATTTTTCTTCAGAAATTCTTTTAGTCTTTGCCTGATGAAGAGACCTGTGTAGTCTCGAAAGCTTGCAATTTGTTACCATCTTTTCAGTTAAGGCCCCGTCTCACATAGCGAGATCGCTAGCGAGATCGCTGCTGAGTCACAAGTTTTGTGACGCAACAGCGACCTCAGTAGCGATCTCGCTATGTGTGACACGTACCAGCGATCAGGCCCCTGCTGTGAGATCGCTGGTCGTTGAGGTCCCGCTGACATCGCTGAATCGGTGTGTGTGACACCGATCCAGCGATGTCTTCACTGGTAACCAGGGTAAACATCGGGTTACTAAGCGCAGGGCCGCGCTTAGTAACCCGATGTTTACCCTGGTTACCAGCGTAAATGTAAAAAAAAAAAAAAACAGTACATACTCACCATCTGTTGCCCGTCAGGTCCCTTGGCATCTGCTTCCTGCTCTGACTGAGCCGCCGTAAAGTGAGAGCACAGCAGTGACGTCACCGCTGCGCTCTCACTGTACGGCGGCTCAGTCAGAGCAGGAAGCAGACGCCAAGGGACCTGACGGGCAACAGATGGTGAGTATGTACTGTTTATGAGTATGTACTGTTTGTTTTTTTTTACATTTACGCTGGTAACCAGGGTAAACATCGGGTTACTAAGCGCGGCCCTGCACTTCGTAACCCGATGTTTACCCTGGTTACCCGGGTGCTGCAGGGGGACTTCGGCATCGTTGAAGACAGTTTCAACGATGCCGAAGTCGTTCCCCTGATCGTTGGTCGCTGGAGAGAGCTGTCTGTGTGACAGCTCCCCAGCGACCACACAGCGACCACACAGCGACGCTGCAGCGATCAGCATCGTTGTCTGTATCGCTGCAGCGTCGCTGTGTGAGACGGGGCCTTTAGCCATTAAAAGGTATCAACCACTGAGGACTCTCAATTCTAAATATTTCTCTATCTACTGGCTAACACGGTACCAAGATATATATCTTTCCTGTAACAGGATATTTTTCAGGCACCAACTGCAGGTCTGTTAACTGAAGTCAGTGAATAAAAAAAAAAAAAAACACACCTTCCTGCAAATCCAGAAGTTACATTTACATAAAGGTACTTTGTAAACTCATGTTGTGACTTTGTGACATCACTGCTGTAGAATCCTCTCTTAGCATTATTGTAAAGGGAAAAATATGTGATGACTTCTGCACAAAGAATTGACAGGCTGCAAATTGCAATATCGTGTCTCCCAAGAAAATTTCCATAACGTGTACTTAACTTGTACTGTATTCTACATGCAAATGCGTGAAGAAAACCTGTAGCAAACCCGCCACGCTTACATCCAGACATCCTCGTCACAGCTGACTAACCTACCATCATGGGATCTAGTCGTGGCAATGCACACCTTTGGGTCAAATTGTCGGTAGCACAAAACGTTTCCAATAACTTTGTCCAAGATCGGCTGACACTACCTTTATTTGGCACGATTGGCCAGTTCTGCGTTTCTTCATGCTAGTCACCAGTGGGACTGATCTCAAAGGACTGTATATTCTCTCACATGGGAGAAGTGCTAGGTGCCCAGGGGATATTACTTTCTGGAGCCAAACAAAACAGATGTTAAACATAAAACCGTGAACTTAAGGATCTGAAAACACGAAAATGTGTTAGAAAGTTGGAAAGATTTCTTGGCATCAAACCTATGAATGGAATTTTGTGAACACCTGTAAAATGTTACACAAGCTGGAAGAAACAATAAGGGCAGGCAACAGTTTCCTATATAGTTATGGGGGTCAACTACTACAAAAAGGTTATAGCGCACAGTTCTGGATAGGTATGCAAACATCTGATGGATGAGAAAAATCAGCGAGGACAAGTATCGCACACAATGCAATCTGGAGATTTACAGGAAAAAAAAAAACACAGGACACACAGTCTGTCATAGAGGGGCCTGCCGACATCTGACTACACATCTGCCAGCTGAAAGTATCATTTAACTTTAGGCAATAACTTAATATATTCTAGGTTTAAAGCATCAATTGCCCAATATCAAGTTACAAATCAATCTAGGTATGGGAGCAGGGCGAGCGATAATGGAGGACATCCTCATGTTAAAGTCCGCTCACTTATCCATCTGAAGCACCCAATGTGAAGTAAAGCATGATGGTGGGGAATTGCTATTTATGCAACTTCTGGACAGAGTTCATTTGGTTATCAGATGCATTTTCTAATATTTCTGATTTCAGACATATTGCATTAAAAAAAAAAAAAAAAAAAAGAAATAAACAGCTGCCTTAAAGGGAACCTGTCACGTTGAACACTGTCTGATCTGCATGCTCAGGAGTCCACTGGGCGGTCATACACTATATAACTATCAATCGCCTCAGTTATTTCAGATCTAAAAAAATTCTGTTGGCAGATGTGTCGGGCTCCCTATAATAATACACACTCATCAAGACGTATTGACAACAAACATCACCTGGAAGTGGCTTACACTATAAAACACAAGGCATATTGCATAGGTATTGTAAAATTGTGGAAATCAAAACCAGTAAATAAATATGCAATTAACAGCGAAGTTAATGTAATATCAAGGAAAAGAAAATAACATTCAACTTGGTAATAAGAAAAACCGCTTGTAAACAATCCTGCTGTTTGGCACCAGGAAAATCCCAGCACACAGGGAGGCCGTGTACTGGATGCAATTGCAGATCACTTACAGTAAATGTGTCAATCATCCGGAGCATCTTAAGCTGCTCAGAGCTAGCAAAATATACAACATCATCAAGATGTCTCTGTGAAGTTTGGACGGACGCAAAAGCAGTGAAGTGGCGCCCGTCGGATGAAAGGATTCCCATACACCACACACAATAGCAGGCTATGTAACATGACTATTATGCACATACACCATCACTGGCATATGGATCCACCATGCCTACAGCACGTCACCATAAACAATAGTAGGCTACATTACAAATCTATGGGTAAAGACACAGCAATAAATGGCTCTTGGCATCGGAAGTGTCATTGCTTCCCATTGTGATAGCAGAGCGGTTCATTATGGAGGCAGGAGCAGCTCAGCATTCCCTGGGGTCAGCCTCCCCCGTACATACGCTCATCTGTAATTGGATTATTACCAACAGCTCAAAAACTGTAGATTAGTCCATGAGCCAAGAACCAAATTTGACGATATCGGTACCAAGCGGAGTGACTAATTCTCTTTGGTATTTTTAGGTAGATGCATGTCTGTAGTTTATTTTTTGATATGATAGCCCTTACATATACGTAGCTTATTAACCCCTTCAGCCCTAGGCCTATTTGTACCCAAGTGCCTAAGCCAATCTGACCTGTGCCACTTCATGGGCTAATAACTTTGGAACGCTTTCACCTATCCAAGCCATTCTGAGATTGTTTTCTCGTGACATATTGTACTTCACGTCAGTGCTAAATGGGAGTCAATATATTTTACCTTTCTATATAAAAAAATGCTAAATATTCGGAAATTTTGGAAAAATCGGCAATTTTTTAACTTTGAAATTCTCTGCTTTTTACAAAAATACTGATACCCCCCATAATAGTTATTAATTTACACTCCCCACATGTTTACTTCATATTGGCATCATTTTGAAAATGAAACCTTATTGTTTTACGACGTAATAGGGCTTATAGTTTTATGCGCAATTTTTCACATTTACAGCAAAACCCACTTTTCAAAGGACCAAGTCACTTCTGAAGTCACTTTAAGGGGCTTACATAACAGAAACCACCCATAAATTACCCCATTTTGCAAACTACACCCCTCAAGCTGTTCAAAACTCATTTTTAAAAACTGTTAACCCTTTAGGTGTTCCACAGGAATTTTAGCATGAGCCAAGAACCAAATATGACGATATCGGTACCACCCGGAGTGACTAGATGTAGTATTTGTAACAAAATTTAATCCAAGTTATGTAAATACACACTGAACATGTCATGTGCATATATATATATATATATATATATATATATATATATATATATATATATATATTACTCCATAATATCTTCAACATCGGACTCTGAATCTGACTGTTGTTCTACTGGCTCGTCTTCAGTACCCTTGTTCTGGCATGTCTGTAATCTGCACATGTCTGTGCACTTCAGGCCATTGCTGAGGCAAGTACACTGAGGAAGTTCACATGACCGCACACACTTGCAGGACAGTAGCTGTATAATAGCTTCTGGTGCTGGTGCCCCTTGCATCCACTTGACAACAAGCTTTCCGTCGTTATCTATCATCCAACCGCAGTCTGTTGGGTTTGCAACCCATGGCTGGCTCTGCAGACTTCTCCTCCAGATCGCAGCCTGGTAGTTTGCACGCAGTGCATGCATGAAAAGGCAGTCCTGGCAAGGAGGGAGTTGACTTGACTCTACCACTCCACGTCTGGCACAGAACAGCTGATAACGGAGCCTGTTTACCTCAGTTGTTTGGGTAGTTGGCAGGTACATGTGGCAGGTGATTTCCTGTAACTTCTCAAAAAGTTCGGTAGACACTTCCCATGAACGACCAACTTCCTGAAAGGCATCCTGGTATGTCTTGTTCATCTTCAACTGCTTGAGTGTCGTCATCTTCCCACGGCCAGCGAATGCACTGACGGTGTCACAGCCTGTAAATGCATGCATACCAATCAATGAATCACATACGCTGCCTCCCAATGTTCGGCTCAGAGTGGTGATATCCAGGAATCTTGTCCGGTTCTGTGTACCGCATTTCTGGAACAGGTGGGATGGGATTTTGTGGCACATGCCCAGACACAGGACCATGACATCAGTATCCTCCGAAGTGATGATGACCGACTTGTAACCAGATTCTGCTGCATGAAGAGCATGGAGAAGGAGGCGTGTGTCTGCTTCTTCTTGATTTGACTTAAGGTCAGCAGCCTCTTCCCACTGTTCTTTGGTGATCTTAAAGCAGAGCTGCTCACATGTGACATACAGCTCCTTCTCCTCAAGCTTCTCCCTGTGGTGTTTCGCCTTCCATTCTTCTACCAGAAACTTTATGAGACTTGCCTTGTTGGAGGAACTACTTAGAAGCTTTTTCCACTGCTGGATGTTGTGCCCATGTTGAATGTTCTTGAAATGGATCCCTGTGCCTTCATATCTGTTGACTCTTTCTGTATCTTTGATGGATGTCTCCTTGTAGACGTCAAAGACAATATCAATGCGCTTGCTCTTAGCACCCTCATGGATAGCGCGACTCATTGCTGTGCCTGCTAGCTGGCCAAATGTTGCATTGTTTCCCTTCAGTTTCTGAACCAGGCTCATCCCATCAATGATGGTTGCAGAGGGCTCGGGGATCACTTCTGCAGGATGAGCATTCCTCTCCAACTCCCTTGCGAGGGCAGCCTTGTTGGTCTTGCGGATAGACCCATCACCATTGGCAAGTGCCCATGGCAATGGACCCAGGGGATGAGTCAAGACATCACTCATTTGTAGCTTTCTGTTCTCAGCTACAAGTATCATCTGGCCAAATAGGTTTCTGTCAGCCTTCAAAATTACCTCCTTGCCAAGACCTTGTCTGCGTGTCTTCATTTGGATGTTAGAGAACGTTTTAAGTTTGTTCTTCGTCATCTTGTCATGAAACAATGTAGTTGGCTTATCGGTACCCAAACGCTCATCCTTGAATGTTTGATATGCATCCTCTCCTATACTGTATGCCCCTTGAAGGTCTTTGGCTACATCTGGTGGTGCTACAGTCGCTGTTGACAAACTGATAAGTTCACCATTATGCTCTTTGTTGAAGGGGTTCACCCAACCTGTCTCCAGCAGTTGAACGAAAGATTGGACATCGGCTTCATCTCTTCTAATCCTAGACACCTGTAGGTCTGAATGGCTGAAGTCAGTATATTGTTGGCCTACCAGGGCCCTCAGCTGCCTCAAGTACATACTGCGGTACTCTGATGTCAGGTAGAACCTGGAAACAGCTCCAACTTTGAGGCTGAAGCCTTTTGTGCCCCCTGGTGTCTGGGTGTCTTTGTTGATTGTCTCTTCAATGGTCTGGTCCACAGGAATTCGTCCAAAAGGATTCTTGCTACCGATCTGGACCGAAAAGCCACCTTGCATGAAGTATTCATGGACCTCTGGGTGTTCTATGGGCAGCCGAGACATTGTGGCATAGTAATAGGTTAGGTATCGGGCATAGTTGACCTTGTCATAGGCAAAACACCATGGTATCATCTGTCGGATTGCTCCTAGGTGAAGCATCCAGTTGCCTTCTCTTGAAGCTCGAACCAGGGCCAGCATGGTCTCGACCATGTCCAAGTATGACATCCAGAATGCTGAGAGTTGTTCATTTCTGAGGGTCTCAAGATAAACTTGAAAGAGCTTCAGGGTAAGTGTGCAAGATTCATTATCCAAGAGCTTTTCGAAGGATCCCTGCGACACACTGATGCGAAAGTTTGTGAGGTTCTTCAGTGTTTCATCCAGATGGTGAAGGTCCCTTGCATGGTTTTCTTCTAGCCATGGAAGGAAGTTTTTCCATGCAAGCCTCATAAGTGCTTCATAGACCAGCTTGTGTAGTCTCACTGCTCTGAGAAGACCGGAGAGTCCTGTTCAGCACAGAACGTGTATGTGTCAGTGTGTGTGCGTGTGTTGGGGCACCTCAGGGTGTCTTCAAATGTGACATAGCCCCCTAGATTTCTTCCAGTAAAATTTGCACTCCAAAAGTCATTTGGCGCTCCTTCCCTTCCGAGGCCTGCCGTTCCCCAATACTGCAGTGTACGACAACATATCGGGTGTTGTTGTGTTCGGGAGAGATTGGTGAACAAATAGTGGGGTGCATTTTTTGCTGGTACACCTCTTAAAAATAAAAAAATGAGCCTAAAATGACACCTTCATGTAAAAAATGCACTTTTTCCATTTTCTCAACCAAGTGTTTCCAACTACTGTGAAACACTGGTTGGGTCAAAGTGGTCACTATACCCCCTAAAAGATTCCTTGGGGGTGTAGTTTCCAAAATAGGGTCACTTTTTGGGGTTTCCACTGTGGGGGTACCTCAGGCAGCCTTCAAATGTGACATGGCCCCCTAGATTTCTTCCAGTGAATCCGCCACCCAAAAACCACATAGCGCTCCTTCCGTGTTGAGCTGTGCTGTGTGCCCATACTTTAGTTTACGAGTACATGTGGGGTGTTTCTATAAACTGCAGAATTAGGGTAACCAAGTTTGGGTTTGCCGTTAACCCTTGCTAGGTTGCAGGTAAAATTGGATTACAATGTAATATCTGGAAAAAAAATGAAATTTTGAAATTTCGCCTTCATTCTGCTAAAATTCCTGTGGAACACCTAAAGGGTTAACAGTTTTTAAAAATGAGTTTTGAACAGCTTGAGGGGTGTAGTTTGCAAAATGGGGTAATTTATGGGTGGTTTCTGTTATGTAAGCCCCTTAAAGTGACTTCAGAAGTGACTTGGTCCTTTGAAAAGTGGGTTTTGCTGTAAATGTGAAAAATTGCGCATAAAACTATAAGCCCTATTACGTCGTAAAACAATAAGGTTTCATTTTCAAAATGATGCCAATATGAAGTAAACATGTGGGGAGTGTAAATTAATAACTATTATGGGGGGTATCAGTATTTTTGTAAAAAGCAGAGAATTTCAAAGTTAAAAAATTGCCGATTTTTCCAAAATTTCCGAATATTTAGCATTTTTTTATATAGAAAGGTAAAATATATTGACTCCCATTTAGCACTGACGTGAAGTACAATATGTCACGAGAAAACAATCTCAGAATGGCTTGGATAGGTGAAAGCGTTCCAAAGTTATTAGCCCATGAAGTGGCACAGGTCAGATTGGCTTAGGCACTTGGGTACAAATAGGCCTAGGGCTGAAGGGGTTAATAAGCTACGTATATGTAAGGGCTATCATATCAAAAAATAAACTACAGACATGCATCTACCTAAAAATACCAAAGAAAATTAGTCACTCCGGGTGGTACCGATATCTGGCCCGGCTCATGGACTAGATCTCCTAAAAAAAAGGTGCATAATTCAGCTGTATTGCCTGTAGTCTTCCTCTGCGACTTTACCATACGATTACAGGATTTCTGGGCTACAGGATCATACAATGGCCACATTATACAGCTTAATAAGAAATTTGGCAGCGGGGCTGCAGCTCCTTAATGTGCTATCTGTACTATAACCCCAGACACCTATTACTAATGTAATGCGCTCCCTATAAAACGGACCGGCAGAGGATCTGCGCTCTGCTCCCACAGAATTACACATCTCCGGGGAGAAGAAAGTAAATAACAGCCTCGCGAGCACTGGGCACCACAAGCCTGCATTTTAAGCAATGGAAACATACAGGATACAAAGTCTCAGGGATAAAGAGATAAGACAAAACTGACAACTGGAGAGGACTGAAAAACAGGCAAGACCAATAATAAAGAGAAAACAAGTTAGAAAAAAAAAGCCACTACCATTCTGGTCGGGTTACTAATTCATTACATATCAAAAGGAGGATCAGTAAGTGCAGCTCATTCCAAACCCAAACTTACAAAACCGCCTGGATCAGTCTGTCAACCTCTTACATCCGCTGTCAGCAGCAAATCTTCAGTATGACTTATCCCCACAGAAGAGGATACATTTAGCATGACGTACGCCCACAAGAGCAGGTACACGTTCAGTTCAACAAATCCCCACAAGAGCAGGTGTACATTTAGGACAAAGTATGCACAGAGGAGCGCGTTAACACTTTAAAAAGTATGCACGCTTAGCAAGACGTATGCCCATAGGAGCGTGTGCAGGCTTAGCAAAATGTATGCCCATAGGAGCGTGGGCACGCTTAGTAAGACGTATGCCCATAGGAGCGTGTGCAGGCTTAGCAAAACGTATGCCCACAGGAGTGTGGGCACGCTTAGTAAGACGTATGCCCATAGGAGCGTGTGTATCCTTAGCAAGACGTATGCCCATAGGAGTGCGTGCACGCTTAGTAAGACATGCGCCGATAGGAGTGTGCGGGCTTAGCAAGACGTATGCCCATAGGAGCTTGTGCAGGCTTAGCAAAACATATGCCCATAGGACCGTGGGCACGCTTAGTGGGAAGTATGCCCACAGGAGCACACACACACACACACACACACACACACACACACACACACGTAGCAAGAAGCATATCCGCAGGAGCATGTACACATTTAGTAAGAAGCATCCCCATAGGAGAACATACACATGAAGCATGCCCACAGGAGCATGTACATGTTTAGTAAGAAGCATGCCCATAGGAGCACATACACATGAAGCATGCCCACAGGAGCATGTACACATTTAGTAAAAATCAGGACCATGGCGAGTACACGTTTAGTAAGAAGCATGCCTACAGGAGCGCATACACACGTAAAAATCACAAGTTGCATTAACAACTTCAAAGACGACAAATGAGCTCGCAGACCATTAACACCATGAGAACTAAGAAACAGTAAGTCCAGTAAATGTAACAGTAGAAAAAGGCAATTACTGTAAATATTTACAAATGAGTAAACATTGTAACAGAGACAGACCACACAAGGAGAACACAAGAAGAGCATAGGTACGCGGAGCAGTGGAAGACCCCACCGGCCGATCTCAGGTCTGACACATAATAATTGGTTTCCATCACCCTCACGACCACAGAGCGGGTACCTGGGCTTCATTTTCCATTCATTCTTGCAGTTCCTCCCAGCACAGTCTGTCCCGCAGCAGCAACGTGAGAAACTGACTGGAGTCTGAGGGACACCATCTGGCAGACCTGCTGGGGGGAGCAGCGCGCATGTGCAGCAGCCAGAACAAATCCCTATTCATCAAGAGGTGCTCAAAAGAAGGAGCCCAAGCAAACAAGTCTGGACCATGGCGGGCCGAACACTCACCACAATGCACATGTAATGGAGAGCTGCTGTGTGCACGACACTGGAGCTGCTCCACATCTCAGAAGTGTCGCTGCTGCACATACAACCTGCTGCCATCCATGTCAACGCAGAAAACTACAGCTGGAAACCAGGGATTTGAGAGCAGATCATCAGCAGCCATGACAACATTATCCAACAGCAACAAAAGTGTGCAAACACCACAAACCGCAGAAAGCAAGAAGTACAGAAGTGCGATGGATGGAGAAATATGGCCGATTATCCATTTCTTGTTACCCTACAACTGTTTACAATAGTCCATATTCACAATAGATCTAATTTCCTTTACAGTATTTTTTTTATTTTACGGCAGGATATATATGTATCTCCGCGAATCAGTCTGGAAAATCACATGAGAATTTCAACATAAATAACACAATTATTTCTTTGCCAGAGAATCACGGATTTGTATTTTAAGAGCATTTTCTCAAGACTTCCAAACTCCCAACCCTAAGGCCCCATTCACACGTCAGTATTTTCCATGTACACAAAAAAAGGCCCTTTTTTTTTTTTTTTTTTTTAAATCAGACTCATCATTTTTTAATACATGAAGATGTGGGGAAAAAAAAAAAAAAAAATTTTCTCCACCTCCTATGTGACAAATCTAAAAATTGTTTGGTATAGAAAATGTTCAGCACAGCCTAATGGGGGAGGTGCATAGATATAGGCTCCCAAACCTTAATACGTGAAATAGTTATAACTAGCACACTCCAGCAGATGTGATGCAAAAGGGGCGTTTAATATACATACAGTAGTCACAAACGTTTCGGTCTGCAAAGGACCTTCATCAGTGTGCTAATTGCAGCGAGAGTGGTAGACATAGTAGAACCCCGGTAGGAATTAATTTGCAAAACTGTAGCACTGAGAGGATTGCTGAATGTGTGCGCTTTATAATGGGGATACACTGGGTCATGACGCCAAACACTGCCATGTGCTGCTGCTATATTGCAGTTGACCAGGGGTGCATTACAACCCTAGGGCAAGTCAAGTTTTGCAAAACAACTGCATCACTGTGCAGTTTAGCAGTAGAACGAAGCAGCCCTGGGCACGGCCAAAGTCGTCAGGAAGACCCTGCTTTAAAGGGACTCTGTCACCTGAATTTGGAGGGAACAATTTTCAGACATAGGGGCGGGGTTTTCGGGTGTTTGATTCACCCTTTCCTTATCCGCTGGCTGCAATATTGGATTGAAGTTCATTCTGTCCTCCATAGTTCACGCCTGCGTAAGGCAAGATTTCCTTGTGCAGGCATGTACTACGGAGGACAGAGAATGAACTTCAATCCAATATTGCAGCCAGCGGGTAAGGAAAGGGTGAATCAAACACCGGAAAACCCCGCCCCTATGGCTGAAAATTGTTCCCTCCAAATTCAGGTGACAGAGTCCCTTTAAAGAGTGACTAAACTTTGCACATACCTCCTCAAATTTGGCAGACCCTTTAATTGCCTGCAGACAACTCAGAAAACAGGAGAGAACGAATCCTGTCTGAGGGTGCGCACACGGGGATACGGATTCAACAGCAAGCACAGGATTTGTAAAGGTGACTGTTCACAATTAAAAGTACTAAAGCACCAGTGTTATCAGGCAAGAAAGGGTTACAGCAAAGCAGCATTTCTACTGCAAGGTGACTGCTCAGTACCAAGTGACCCAGCAGAGATAAGGACAGGGAGGAAGAAGAGCACAGATGAGCACAGATGTCACTGGGCACCTACTACTACAGCACAGGAGCTGTGTACACTATACTATATACAGCCGCACATCACTACAGCACAGGAGCTGTGTACACTACACTATATACAGCTGCACATCACTACAGCACAGGAGCTGTGTACACTACACTATATACAGCCGCACATCACTACAGCACAGGAGCTGTGTACACTACACTATATACAGCTGTACATCACTACAGCACAGGAGCTGTGTACACTACACTATATACAGCTGCACATCACTACAGCACAGGAGCTGTGTACACTACACTATATACAGCTGCACACCACTACAGCACAGGAGCTGTGTACACTACACTATATACAGCTGCACATCACTACAGCACAGGAGCTGTGTACACTACACTATATACAGCCGCACATCACTACAGCACAGGAGCTGTGTACACTACACTATATACAGCCGCACATCACTACAGCACAGGAGCTGTGTACACTACACTATATACAGCTGTACATCACTACAGCACAGGAGCTGTGTACACTACACTATATACAGCTGCACATCACTACAGCACAGGAGCTGTGTACACTACACTATATACAGCTGCACATCACTACAGCACAGGAGCTGTGTACACTACACTATATACAGCTGCACATCACTACAGCACAGGAGCTGTGTACACTACACTATATACAGCTGCACATCACTACAGCACAGGAGCTGTGTACACTACACTATATACAGCTGCACATCACTACAGCACAGGAGCTGTGTACACTACACTATATACAGCCGCACATCACTACAGCACAGGAGCTGTGTACACTACACTATATACAGCTGCACATCACTACAGCACAGGAGCTGTGTACACTACACTATATAAAGCCTCATCAATACAGCACAGGAGCTGTGTACACTACACTATATAAAGCCTCATCACTACAGCACAGGAGCTGTGTACACTATATACAGCCTCATCACTACAGCACAGGAGCTGTGTACACTATACTATATACAGCCTCACATCACTACGGCACAGGAGCTGTGTACACTATATACAGCCCCACATCACAGGAGCTGTGTACACTACACTGTGTACAGCCCTACACCATTACAGCACAGGAGCTGTGTACCCTACACTACATACAGCCCCACATCACTACAGCAGAGGAGCTGTGTACACTATATACAGCCTCATCACTACAGCACAGGAGCTGTGTACACTACACTATATACAGCCGCACATCACAGGAGCTGTGTACACTATATACAGCCCCACATCACTACAGCACAGGAACTGTGTACACTATATACAGCCCCACATCACTACAGCACAGGAACTGTGTACACTATACACAGCCCCACATCACTACAGCACAGGAGCTGTGTACACTACACTATACACAGCCACACATCACTACAGCACAGGAGCTGTGTACACTACACTATATACAGCCGCACATCACTACAGCACAGGAGCGGTGTACACTACACTATATACAGCCTCATCACTACAGCACAGGAGCTGTGTACACTACACTATATACAGCCGCACATCACTACATCACTACAGCACAGGAGCTGTATACACTATATACAGCCCCACATCACAGGAGCTGTGTACACTACACTGTGTACAGCCCTACACCATTACAGCACAGGAGCTGTGTACCCTACACTATATACAGCCGCACATCACAGGAGCTGTGTACACTATATACAGCCCCACATCACTACAGCACAGGAACTGTGTACACTATACACAGCCCCACATCACTACAGTACAGGAGCTGTGTACACTACACTATATACAGCCTCACATCACTACAGCACAGTAGCCGTGTACACTACACTATATACAGCCTCATCACTACAGCACAGGAGCTGTATACACTATATACAGCCCCACATCACTACAGCACAGGAACTGTGTACAATATACACAGCCCCACATCACTACAGCACAGGAACTGTGTACAATATACACAGCCCCACATCACTACAGCACAGGAGCTGTGTACACTATACTATATACAGCCTCACATCACTACGGCACAGGAGCTGTGTACACTATATACAGCCCCAGATCACAGGAGCTGTGTACACTACACTGTGTACAGCCCTACACCATTACAGCACAGGAGCTGTGTACCCTACACTATATACAGCCGCACATCACAGGAGCTGTGTACACTATATACAGCCCCACATCACTACAGCACAGGAACTGTGTACACTATACACAGCCCCACATCACTACAGTACAGGAGCTGTGTACACTACACTATATACAGCCTCACATCACTACAGCACAGTAGCCGTGTACACTACACTATATACAGCCTCATCACTACAGCACAGGAGCTGTATACACTATATACAGCCCCACATCACTACAGCACAGGAACTGTGTACAATATACACAGCCCCACATCACTACAGCACAGGAGCTGTGTACACTATACTATATACAGCCTCACATCACTACGGCACAGGAGCTGTGTACACTATATACAGCCCCAGATCACAGGAGCTGTGTACACTACACTGTGTACAGCCCTACACCATTACAGCACAGGAGCTGTGTACCCTACACTATATACAGCCCCACATCACAGGAGCTGTGTACACTATATACAGCCCCACATCACTACAGCACAGGAGCTGTGTACACTATATACAGCCTCATCACTACAGCACAGGAGCTGTGTACACTACACTATATACAGCCGCACATCACAGGAGCTGTGTACACTATATACAGCCCCACATCACTACAGCACAGGAACTGTGTATACTATATACAGCCCCACATCACTACAGCACAGGAGCTGTGTACACTACACTATACACAGCCCCACATCACTACAGCACAGGAGCTGTGTACACTACACTACATAAAGCCTCATCACTACAGCACAGGAGCTGTGTACACTATATACAGCCTCATCACTACAGCACAGGAGCTGTGTACACTATACTATATACAGCCTCACATCACTACAGCACAGGAGCTGTGTACACTATATACAGCCCCACATCACAGGAGCTGTGTACACTACACTGTGTACAGCCCTACACCATTACAGCACAGGAGCTGTGTACCCCACACTATATACAGCCCCACATCACTACAGCACAGGAGCTGTGTACACTATATACAGCCTCATCACTACAGCACAGGAGCTGTGTACACTACACTATATACAGCCGCACATCACAGGAGCTGTGTACACTATATACAGCCCCACATCACTACAGCACAGGAACTGTGTACACTATACACAGCCCCACATCACTAGAGCACAGGAGCTGTGTACACTACACTATATACAGCCTCATCACTACAGCACAGGAGCTGTATACACTATATACAGCCCCACATCACTACAGCACAGGAACTGTGTACACTATACACAGCCCCACATCACTACAGCACAGGAGCTGTTTACACTACACTATATACAGCCTCACATCACTACAGCACAGGAACTGTGTACACAACACTATATACAGCCTCACATCACTACAGCACAGGAGCTGTGTAAACTATATACAGCCCCACATCACTACAGCACAGGAGCTGTGTACACTATATACAGCCCCACATCACTACAGCACAGGAGCTGTGTACACTATATACAGCCCCACATCACTACAGCACAGGAGCTGTGTACACTATATACAGCCCCACATCACTACAGCAAAGGAGCTGTGTACACTATTTACAGCCTCACATCACTACAGCACAGGAGCTGTGTACACTACACTATATACAGCCACACCACTACAGCACAGGAGCTGTGTACACTACACTATATACAGCCACACCACTACAGCACAGGAGCTGTGTACACTACACTATATACAGCCACACATCACTACAGCACAGGAGCTGTGCACACTACACTATATACTGCACATTACAGGCGCTGTGCACACTACACTATATACTGCACATTACAGGCGCTGTGCACACTACACTATATACTGCACATTACAGGCGCTGTGCACACTACACTATATAGTGCACATTACAGGCGCTGTGCACACTACACTATATACTGCACATTACAGGCGCTGTGCACACTACACTATATAGTGCACATTACAGGCGCTGTGCACACTACACTATATACTGCACATTACAGGCGCTGTGCACACTACACTATATACTGCACATTACAGGCGCTGTGCACACTACACTATATACTGCACATTACAGGCGCTGTGCACACTACACTATATACTGCACATTACAGGCGCTGTGCACACTACACTATATACTGCACATTACAGGCGCTGTGCACACTACACTATATAGTGCACATTACAGGCGCTGTGCACACTACACTATATAGTGCACATTACAGGCGCTGTGCACACTACACTATATAGTGCACATTACAGGCGCTGTGCACACTACACTATATAGTGCACATTACAGGCGCTGTGCACACTACACTATATAGTGCACATTACAGGCGCTGTGCACACTACACTATATAGTGCACATTACAGGCGCTGTGCACACTACACTATATACTGCACATTACAGGCGCTGTGCACACTACACTATATACTGCACATTAGAGGCGCTGTGCACACTACACTATATAGTGCACATTACAGGCGCTGTGCACACTACACTATATACTGCACATTACAGGCGCTGTGCACACTACACTATATACTGCACATTACAGGCGCTGTGCACACTACACTATATACTGCACATTACAGGCGCTGTGCACACTACACTATATACTGTACATTACAGGCGCTGTGCACACTACACTATATACTGCACATTACAGGCGCTGTGCACACTACACTATATACTGCACATTAGAGGCGCTGTGCACACTACACTATATACTGCACATTACAGGCGCTGTGCACACTACACTATATACTGCACATTACAGGCGCTGTGCACACTACACTATATACTGCACATTAGAGGCGCTGTGCACACTACACTATATAGTGCACATTACAGGCGCTGTGCACACTACACTATATAGTGCACATTACAGGCGCTGTGCACACTACACTATATACTGCACATTACAGGCGCTGTGCACACTACACTATATACTGCACATTACAGGCGCTGTGCACATTACACTATATACTGCACATTACAGGCGCTGTGCACACTACACTATATAGTGCACATTACAGGCGCTGTGCACACTACACTATATACTGCACATTACAGGCGCTGTGCACACTACACTATATAGTGCACATTACAGGCGCTGTGCACACTACACTATATAGTGCACATTACAGGCGCTGTGCACACTACACTATATAGTGCACATTACAGGCGCTGTGCACACTACACTATATAGTGCACATTACAGGCGCTGTGCACACTACACTATATAGTGCACATTACAGGCGCTGTGCACACTACACTATATAGTGCACATTACAGGCGCTGTGCACACTACACTATATACTGCACATTACAGGCGCTGTGCACACTACACTATATACTGCACATTAGAGGCGCTGTGCACACTACACTATATAGTGCACATTACAGGCGCTGTGCACACTACACTATATACTGCACATTACAGGCGCTGTGCACACTACACTATATACTGCACATTACAGGCGCTGTGCACACTACACTATATACTGCACATTACAGGCGCTGTGCACACTACACTATATACTGTACATTACAGGCGCTGTGCACACTACACTATATACTGCACATTACAGGCGCTGTGCACACTACACTATATACTGCACATTAGAGGCGCTGTGCACACTACACTATATACTGCACATTACAGGCGCTGTGCACACTACACTATATACTGCACATTACAGGCGCTGTGCACACTACACTATATACTGCACATTAGAGGCGCTGTGCACACTACACTATATAGTGCACATTACAGGCGCTGTGCACACTACACTATATAGTGCACATTACAGGCGCTGTGCACACTACACTATATACTGCACATTACAGGCGCTGTGCACACTACACTATATACTGCACATTACAGGCGCTGTGCACATTACACTATATACTGCACATTACAGGCGCTGTGCACACTACACTATATAGTGCACATTACAGGCGCTGTGCACACTACACTATATAGTGCACATTACAGGCGCTGTGCACACTACACTATATACTGCACATTACAGGCGCTGTGCACATTACACTATATACTGCACATTACAGGCGCTGTGCACACTACACTATATAGTGCACATTACAGGCGCTGTGCACACTACACTATATACTGCACATTACAGGCGCTGTGCACACTACACTATATACTGCACATTACAGGCGCTGTGCACACTACACTATATACTGCACATTACAGGCGCTGTGCACACTACACTATATAGTGCACATTACAGGCGCTGTGCACACTACACTATATACTGCACATTACAGGCGCTGTGCACACTACACTATATAGTGCACATTACAGGCGCTGTGCACACTACACTATATACTGCACATTAGAGGCGCTGTGCACACTACACTATATACTGCACATTACAGGCGCTGTGCACACGGAGCGGCAGGCTGTGAGGGGCGGCATGTCCCGGGGTCGCTCTCCAGCATCACTCCCCGGCAGCCCCGCACATGAGGGGATGCTCTCCGCACAAAGGGTCGCAGTAAGTTCTGCAGCGGACGCTCCGCCACACGCGCATCCCCAGCACACGGGAGGACGGGGGATGCGGATGGCGCAGAGGAGCCGCTGACAGGTCGTAATGCGCCCGTCCCCGCTGCTCCCCTCACACGGTGCCCGGACTGCCGCGGATGCCCGCACTCCGGACAACTCTCCGCACAGGCTATCCGCAGCCTCACGCCTCCCCGGCAGAGGCTCAGACCCCAGTCCCCGCGGAATTCCCCCCCGCCCCGGTAACCTCCTCGCCGCAGCACTAGTTACCGGTCTCCCGGTGATGCTCCGCCGCCGCCTCCTCCTTATCCTCTTCACACACCAAGCAGGGCGCGATCCCAGCGCCGAGCACGTGACAGCGCTAATTGCTCTGATTGGTCCCCAAGCCTCCTGCAGCACCGCCCCCTCCTCCTGCACCTGAGGGGAGCGCGCACTGAGCTCGCGCACTGGGCAGGCACCTGAGCGGGGGAGCGCGCCTGACGGACGAGAACGAGCCTGCACCTGAGGGAGCGCTGCCGCCTGTGCCGCCGCCTGTACCGCCGCCGCTGCTCGTCGTAGGATCGCTCCATTACCACAGTCACTGGCGGCGACTAATGATGTGTCCGTGCGGTGTCCGGTCACAGCATGTGTAGGGTCAGGGGGCTGTGCAGGCGGGAGTCTACAGGAGTGTATACACTGTGTGTGTCTATAGACGGTATATAGCGTATGTATATATATACACGACTGTGTGTATATATATATGTCTATACAGTATCTGTCATAAGTGAGTACACCCTATATATATATATGTCTATACAGTATCTGACATAAGTGAGTACACCCTATATATATATATATATATATATATATATATATATATATATATATATATATATATACAGTATCTGACATAAGTGAGTACACCCCTCTCATTTTTGTAAACATTTTCTATCTTTTCATGGGACAGCACTGAAGATCTGACTTTTTTTTTCCAATGTTCAGTACTCAGTGTACAACATGTGTAGACAACACAGCTATTAATGTATAAACCACTAGCAACACAAGTGAGTACACCCCTAAGTGAAAATGGCCAAATTGTGCCCAAAGGGTGAGTACTTAGTGTGGCCGCCATTATTTCCTGCACTGCCGTGTCTCTCTTGGGCATGGAGGTCACTGGTGGCCCCTGAGATCCTCTTTTCTCCACATCACTGGGCTGGTGGATGTTAGACACCCTGCGCTCCTGCACCTGTTTGAAGATGCTCCACAGATTCTCTCTAGTGTTTAGGTATGGAGACATGTTTGGCCAGTACAGCACCTTTACCCTCAGTTTCTTTAACAAGTCAGTGGTAGTCTTTGGGGTCGTTATCATGTTGGAATATTGCCCTGCGGCACAGTTTCCGGAGGTAGGGGATCATGCTCTGCTTCAGTATGTCACAGTACATGTTGGCATTCATGGTTCACCCAATGAACTGTAGCTCTCCACTGCCGGCAGCTCTCATGCAGCCCCAAACTATGACACCTCCTCCACCATGCTTGACTGTAGGTTGGACACACTGTCTTTCTGCTCCTCACCTGGTTGCCGCCACAAACACTTGACACCATCTGAATCAAATAAGTTTATCTTTGTCTCCTCAGACCACAGAGCATGGTTCCAGGAATCCATGTCCTTAGTGCGCTTGTCTTCAGCAAACTATTTGCCGGCTTTCTTGTGCATCATCTTTAATAGGTCAGAAGGAGTTTGTGCATAGTCTCCGCGCTGCCAACAGGATTTAAGACCTATATTCCAGTGTAGTAAGATGATGGTTTATTTTGACATGTTTCGATGTACAAAGTTACTTCAGGAAAAACCACAAGTGCATAAACATGAAGGTAATCCCCCCACCCCTGTAACCTCTGCAGCAATGTGTATGGTCTGAGCACTGACAGGCGGACCCCCCACCCCTGTAACGTCTGCAGCAATGTGTATCGTCTGATGACTGACAGGCGGACCCTCCACACCTGTAACCTCTGCAGCAATGTGTGTGGTCTGAGCACTGACAGGCAGACCCTCCACCCCTGTTACCTCTGCAGCAATGTGTATGGTCCGAGCACTGACAGGCGGACCCCCCACCCCTGTAACCTCTGCAGAAATGTGTATGGTCTGAGCACTGACAGGTGGACCTTCCACCCCTGTAACCTCTGCAGCAATGTGTATGGTCTGAGCACTGACAGGCGGACCCCCCACCCCTGTAACCTCTGCAGAAATGTGTATGGTCTGAGCACTGACAGGTGGACCTTCCACCCCTGTAACCTCTGCAGCAATGTGTATGGTCTGAGCACTGACAGGCGGACCCCCCACCCCTGTAACCTCTGCAGCAATGTGTATGGTCTGAGCACCGACAGGCAGACCCCCCACCCCTGTAACCTCTGCAGCAATGTGTAAGGTCTGAGCACTGACAGGCGGACCCCCCACCCCTGTAACCTCTGCAGAAATGTGTATGGTCTGAGCACTGACAGGTGGACCTTCCACCCCTGTAACCTCTGCAGCAATGTGTATGGTCTGAGCACTGACAGGCGTACCCTCCACCCCTGTAACCTCTGCAGCAATGTGTATGGTCTGAGCACTGACAGGCGGACCCCCCACCCCTGTAATCTCTGCAGCAATGTGTATGGTCTGAGCACTGACAGGCAGACCCCCCCACCCCTGTAACCTCTGCAGCAATGTGTATTGTCTGAGCACTGACAGGTGATCTCCCCACCCCTGTAAACTCTGCAGCAATGCTGGCAGCACTAAAATGTCTATTCTGACCAGACGTTCTCTGGATATGACACTGAGCACCTGCACTCCCTTTCTGTCGTTGTCCATTGCGAGGCCTGATCTTAGTGGAACCTGTCGTGTTACACTGCTCTATAGCCTTGGCCACCATGCTGCAGCTCAGTCTTGGGGTTTTGGCCATCTTCTCATAGCTTCGGCCATCTTTATGTAGAGCAACAATTCTTGTTTTCAGATCTGCAGAGAGTTCCTTGCCATGAGGCGCCATGTTCAACTTCCAGTGACCGGGATGAGTGCGTGAGAACGATAGCACCAAATGTAACACACCTGCTCCCCATTCACACCTGAGACCTTGTAACACTAATGAGCCACATGACACTGGGGAGGGAAAATGGCTAATTGGGCACAATATGACCATTTTCACTCTAGGGTGTACTCACTTTTGTTGCCAGCAGTTTAGACATCAATGGCTGTGTGTTGAATTATTAAGAGGACACCAAATTTACACTGTTACACAAGCTGAACACTGGCTACTGTACATTGTATCAGAGTGTCCTATCTTAAGTGTTGTCCCATGAACTCTTTCTCTCTTTTGAATGGTTACTGAACGTAACATCCTGTGACCTGTTTGCTTGTAATCAGTGTGTGTGCATAAAAGCTGAGTGAGTTTCTGGGATCCAGACTGACTCTTGCATCTTTCATCCAGCCACTGACGTTTCTGTATTGGGAGTCATGGGGAAAGCAAAAGAATTGTCAACGGATCTACAGAAAAAGGTAGCTGAATTGTTTAAAACAGGAAAGGGAAACAAAAAGATATCCAAGGAATTGATAATGCCAGTCAGCAGCATTCAAACTGTGATTAACAAATGGAAAATCAGGGGCTCTGTAAAAACAAAACCATGGTCAGGTAGACCAACAAAAATGTTCTCCACAACTGCCAGGAAAATTGTTCAGGATGCAAAGAAAAACCCACAAATAACATAAGCTGAAATACAGGACTATGAAAACTAGCAGTGTGGCTGTTTCAAGATGCGCAATACAGAGGCACTTGGAAGAAAAATGGGCTGTATGGTCGAGTCGCCAGAAGAAAGCTATTACTGCGCGAATGCCACAAAGTATCTCGCCTACAATACGCAAAACAACACAAAGACAAGCCTCAAAACTTCTGGAACAAGGTAATTTGGAGTGATGACACCAAACTTGAACTTTTTGGCCACAACCATAAATGTTACATTTGGAGAGAGGTCAACAAGGCCTATGATGAAAGGAACACCATTCCTACTGTAAAGCACAGAGGTGGATCGCTGATGTTTTGGAGATGTGTGAGCTACAAAGGCACAGGAAACTTGGTCAAGGTTGAAGGAAAGATGAATACAGCACGTTATCAGTAAATACTGGAGGCACATTTTCACTCATCAGCCTCAAAGCTGCTCATGGGATGTACTTGGGCATTCCAACATGACAACGATCCAAATTCAACCTGTCATTGACTACAGCAGAACAAAGTGAAGGTTCTGGAGTGGCCATCTCAGTCTGCTGACCTCAATATCATTGAGCCACTCTCGGGAAATCTCAAGTGGGCAGTTCATGCTAGACAGCCCGGAAATTTACAGGAACTGGAGGCTTTTTGCCAAGGAGAGTGGGCAGCTTTACCATCTGAGAAAATAAAAAACCTCATCGACAACTACCACAAAAGACGTCAAGCTGTCATTCATGTTATAGGGGGCAATACACGGTATTAAAGGGAATCTGTAACCTCATTTTTCACATATAAGCTCTGGCCACCGCCATTAGGGGCTTATCTACAGCATTCTGTAATACTGTAGATAAGCCCCCAATGTAGCCTGAAAGATAAGAAAAACAAGTTAGATTATACTCACCCAGGGACGGTCCGGTGCCTTCCATCTTCATGCAATGACATCCTCTTCCTTGCTTCTGTTGTGGCTCCCGTGCAGGCTTACTGATTTGCCCTGTTGAGGGCAGAGCAAAGTACTGCAGTGCTCAGGCGCTGGGCCTCTCTGACCTTTCCCAGCACCTGCGCACTGCAGTACCTTGCTCTGCCCTCAACAGGGCAGAGAATTACGCCTGCGCAGGAGCCGTGACAGAAGCAATGAAGAGGACGTCATCGCATGAAGATGGAAGGTGCTGGACCCGAACCTACGACACCCATCGGACCCGGACCGCCCCTGGATGAGTATAATCTAACTTGTTTTTCTCATCTTTCAGCATACATCGGGGCCTATCTTCAGCATTACAGAATGCTGTAGATAAGCCCCTAATGGCGATGGCCGCATCTTATTTGCGAAAAATGAGGTGACAGATTCCCTTTAAGAAATGGGGTATGTAAACTTTTGATCAGGGTCATTTGGGTCTTTGTGATTTATAGGGAATCTGTCACCCCAAAATGCGCCTATAAGATAAGGCCACCGGCATCAGGTGCTTATCTACAACATTGTGTAATGCTGTAGATAAGCCCCCGATGTTTCCTGGAAGATAAGAAAATCACGTTATATTATACTCACCCAGGGGCGGTTCCAGTTTGGTTCGGGTCCGATGGGTATCGCAGTCCGGGTCCGGCGTCTCCCATCTTCATATGATGACGTCCTCTTCTTTTCTTCCTGCCGCGGCTGCTGCGAAGGCATACTTTATCTGTCCTGTTGAGGGCAGAGCAAAGTACTGCAGTGCGCAGGTGCTGGGCCTCTCTGACCTTTGCTAAATTCAAAAAAGTTCATTTTTTTCTCATTAATGTACACTCTGCACCCCATCTTGACTGAAAATAAACTGAAATGTAATTTTTGCAAATGTATTAAAAAAGAAAAACTGAAATATCACATGGTAATAAGTATTCCGACCCTTTGCTCAGTATTGATTAGAAACACCTTTTGAGCTAGTTCAGCCATGAGTCTTCTTGGGAATGATGCAACAAGTTTTTCACACCTGGATTTGGGGATCCTCTGCCATTCTTTCTTGCAGATCCTCTCCAGTTCTGTCAGGTTGGGTGGTGAACGTTGGTGGACAGCCATTTTCAGGTCTCTCCAGAGATCAATTGGGTTTAGGTCAGGGCTCTGGCTGGGCCAGTCAAGAATGGTCACACAGTTATTCTGAAGCTGCTCCTTTGTTATTTTAGCTGTGTGCTTAGGGCCATTGTCTTGTTGGAAGGTGAACCTTCAGCAAAGTCTGAAGTCCAGAGCACTCTGGAAGACGTTTTCATCCAGGATATCTCTGTACTTGGCCACATTCATGTTTCCTTCAGTGACAACCAGTCGTCCTGTCCCTGCAGCTGAAAAATATCCCATAGCATGATGCTGCCACCACCATGTTTCACTGTTGGGATTGTATTGGGTAGGTGATGAGCAGTGCCTGGTTTTCTCCACACATACTGCTTAGAATTATCTCTATAAAGGTCTATCTTCATCTCATCAGACCAGAGAATCTTATTTCTCATAGTCTGGGAGTCCTTCATGTGTTTTTTAGCAAACACTATGCGGGCTTTCATATGTCTTGCACTGAGGAGAGGCTTCCGTTGGGCCACTCTGCCATAAAGGCCCGGCTGGTGGAGGGCTGCAGTGATAGTTGACTTTGTGAAACTTTCTCCCATCTCCCTGCTGCATCCCTGGAGCTCAGCCACAGTGACCTTGGGGTTCTTCTTTACCTCTCTCACCAAGGTTCTTCTCCCAGGGTTGCTCTGTTTGGCTGGACGGCCAGGTCTAGGAAGACTTCTGGTGGTCCCAAACTTCTTCCATTTAAGGATTATGGAGGCCACTGGGCTCTTAGGAACCTTTAGTACTGCAGACATTCTGTTGTAACCTTGGCCAGATCTCTGCCTTGCCATAATTCTGTCTTTGAGCTCCTTGGCCAGTTCCTATGACCTCATGATTCTCATTTGGTGTGACATGGACTGTGAGCTGTGAGGTCCTATATAGACATGTGTGCGCCTTTCCAAATCAAGTCCTATCAGTTTAATTACACACAGCTGGACTCCAATGAAGGAGTAGAACCATCTCAAGGAGGATCACAAGGAAACGGACAGCATGTGACTCACATATGAGTGTCTGAGCAAAGGGTCTGAAGACTTATGACCATGTGATATTTCAGTTTCTCTTTTTATTAAATTTGAAAAAAAAATCTACATTTCTGTTTTTTTCAGTCAAGATGGGGTGCAGAGTGTACATTAATGTGTGTGTGTATGTATGTATATATATATATATATATGTATATATATATATATATATATATATACACACAGTATATCTTCTTTTACTCCTTACATTGAGCAGCTGGTTCCAGGTTTATTTGGTCCCTTGCATGACGTGTCCCACTGGGCCCCTCTTTGCTTTTGATAATTCCCCCTTACTTTGCCAGAGCCGTAATATTTTATTTCTTGGTTGATAGAATTGACTTTATTGCAGGATAAGCAGTGTATTTTTTTATCATTATCAAAATGACTGTATTAACTCTTTATTCTGTTTTTGGGAGGCGTAGTGAACAGAAAACAGCAATTCTGCAGTCGGAGGTAATTCACAGCTGGGAACCCTTCTGTGTGAACGTTGGATGATGCAAAACACTGATGGGTTCCCCAGGCGCCGTGGACGGATACTCACACCCGACAAATATATATATACTAGATTGTGGCCCGATTCTAACGCATCGGGTATTCTAGAATATGCATGTCCCCGTAGTATATGGACAATGATAATTCCAGAATTCGCGGCAGACTGTGCCCGTCGCTGATTGGTCGAGGCAACCTTTATGACATCATCGTCGCCATGGCAACCATTATGACATCTACGTCGATACTGTGCCCTTCGCTGATTGGTCGAGGCCTGGCGGCCTCGACCAATCAGAGACGTGGGATTTCCATTATGACATCATCGTCGCCATGCTGTGCCTGTCTCTGATTGGTCGAGGCCTGGCGGCCTCGACCAATCAGAGATGTGGGATTTCCAGGACAGACAGACAGACAGACAGAAAAACCCTTAGACAATTATATATATAGATATATACATATATATATATATATATATATATATATATATATATATATATATATATATATGCAGCGCCCCAGGTTCCTGGTCGTTGCAGTAATACCATTCTTCCACCAGGGGGAGTGATGTTACGTTTGAAGGCAGTAAAGGAGATCTCTTTACCAGGTATCACAAACCATGCAGCACAGTTCACACTCCAGTCCACCAGGGAGAGCTATGCTCCTATTTATTAGGGCACTCTTCACAATTAGGTAAAACTGGTGGTCTGGATAGGAAGTTAGTCAGAAGCTGGCTGAGCTTCACTCAGTCAGTACCTGTCAGGCAGACAGAGAGGAAGGAGGAACATCAAGGGGTTGGCGACAGGGTGGTCCCTGATAGGGGTGGGATCCTGTCAGAGGCCTAGACAGAAGGCCACGGAGCTGCGGCTGCCCGACGTGCGGCAGCATCCTAAGAAAGAGACACGAACAGCAAATTGTATTGTAGAGGGTGAGAAACAAAGTCATAGCAAAAGGAGAGGAAACCAGAAGGAGTTCTGCTCTGCAAAGGCTGCTTCCTTCTGAGGCGCAGGATCCGGTAGCCGGAACACCAAGGGAGCAACAGTCTCTATGCCTTGCTCCAGAGACCGGCAGGACAGCTAATTCTACGTTACCTGCCCGACCTATACCCAGGAGGCATGGTGGCAACTTGTGGGGGCTTGGACGTACCAGAGTCCCTGTAAAAAGCCTCAGGCCATCAGTCATACGGGTTTGTACTATCCTTACCATCAGGGGGACAGAGAAAGAGACATAACATCTAGAACACCAACATAAGGTCAGCAGGGAGAGACTACAACATCCAGGCGCTAGAGGAAGGCTACTGATTTCCACCTGGATAAGGAGACTCTGGATTTGCCTTCAGACCGGGCCGGACTCTGCCTACTCTGTGATATGGTGCTCTGGACTGTGGATGCTGAAGCCTTCAGTAAAGGTAAAGAGACTGCAACTTTGTGTCCTCGTTCTTCACTGCGCCTCACACCATCCAATATCTACACTCTGGGAAGCCCTGGGGATACACTTCACCTGTGGGAAGGTATACCATCTAGCTGCCATCACATCACCCCAGTGGACCCCTTAAAGCAGCGTCGGTCACCCTGACCGAATACCACAGGTGGCGTCACGAACATAAATTCTATCCCTTTAAAGACCTTTGCCTTTTACACAGACGTCCCTAGGGCCACGGACCGGGTCAGCCACCGTGACATCCCCCTGGTGAACCGAAGGACCCGGTACAGAGTACCCCTAGCCCTACGGGGGCGCTCCATATATATACAGGTATACAGTATATACTTAATATATTGTGTGTGTATAATATATAAGTAGCTTTTGAGTCTGATGGTGAAGTATTTCAAGGGGGATTTAGGGCAAAATTGTGAACCTTCTGTTACAATATAAAATCTCAAATGTCAAAATAAGAATGATAGTAACAATGTGTTACACCACAGGACTATGCTCTTAGTGTAAAAATCTGGATGCAATATCTTTATATGAAGAAAGGAAAAATTCATTTTCTAAATGGTTAGGAACGTTATATTTTTATATATATACAGCAATGTGAAAAAGGTTTAGGCAGGTGTGGAAAATTGCTGCAATGGATGAATATTTTCAAAAGTAGAAGTGTAAATAGTTCATTTTTATCAATTAACAAAATGCAAAGTGAATGAACAAAAGAGAAATGTAAACCACATCAATATTTGATGACCACCTTTTACTTTCAAAGCAGGATCACTTCTGCTAAGTACTCTCGCAGGTTCATAGTCAGATGTACAAGTAACCAATTATTCTAATTGGGTGATAAAGATAATCATTTTTATATGTAGATTGAAACACAGTTACTATATGAAAAAGAAACAGCTGTGCAGGAGGCTTAAACTTGGGTGAGGAACAGACAAACTGCTACAAGGGTGAGGTTGTGGAAAACAGTTTCATGTCACAGGTCATAAGCTAGTTATACTGCATCAGCAAGGTCTCTCCCAGGCAAATATTTCATAGCCAATTGGGTTTTCAAGATGTGGTGTTAATGCTCTTCTGAAGAAGCACCAAGAAATGGGTAACATTGAGGAATGTAGACGCAATGATCGGCCAAGGAAACTTAATTCAGCAAATTATAAAAACATCATGATTATTTGTCGTTGAAATGGGGAGTTGTCCAGCAGTGCCATCAGCTCATAACTTTCAGAAAACAGTGGGAGTCGACTACACCCATATTCAGTTTGGTGATGTCTGGCCAGAAGTTTTCTTCATGGAAGAATTGTGGCCAAAAAATTATACCTTAAATATGGAAACAAGGTCAAATGGCTCAATTATGCACAGAAACTTAGGAACTGGGGTGTAGAAAAATGGCAACAGCTGCTCTGGACTGATGGGGCAAAATGTGAAATATTTGACTGTAAAGAAGGCAGATTGTACGCCAACGGGCTGGAGAGCGCCACAATGAGTGTCCGCAGGAACAGTGAAGCACGGTGTATGGTCCTTGCTAGTTTATGGCTTTACATTTTGCAAATAGAGTTAGGGATTTGCTCAGGATTAATGGTGTCTTGTATATTGAGAAATACACACAGATACTTATTTATCAGGCAATACCAACATGGAGGCATCTGATTGGCTCCAATTTTATTCTGCAGAAGGACAACAACCCTGAATATACAGCCAATGTCATTAAGATCTATCTGTTGCGTAAAAACAAACAAGGAGTCATGGAAGTGATCTCAGTATTGGAATTACTAGCTAACCTTACCTTACGCTTTTTTCTTAATATTGGCAATTAAAAAAAAATTAATTAAAAAAACTCAAATCTGTTTACAAATCTGTCAGCTATGAGGGATCAAATTACACCTGTTTCCTATAAAACTCAATGGAAAGGGGAGCAGAGAAATTGGAAGGAAACAAAAAATGGAAAGGCTGGTGAATTTTTGCAGTCAAAAATTGACCTGTTTTGCAGATTTTTTAGCTAATTTTCACAGTAGATTTCACCCCTTTCAATGTGTCAGAGTTCAATAGGAGAAAACTGGAAGACGATATCGCAAAATAGGGTCTTACCCTGATAGAGGAGAAGAGGACAATAGGTGCAGGGATATGCTCACCTGGCAGGCTTGAGGGATCAGTAGAACGGCTGCTGCTGATCCAGGATACAGTACAGACCAAAAGTTTGGACACACCTTCTTATTTAAAGATTTTTCTGTATTTTCATGACTATGAAAATTGTACATTCACAATGAAGGCATCAAAACTATGAATTAACACATGTGGAATTATATACTTAACAAAAAATAGTGAAATAACTGAATTTATGTCTTATAGTCTAGGTTCTTCAAAGTAGCCACCTTTTGCTTTGATGACTGCTTTGCACACTCTTGGCATTCTCTTGATGAGCTTCAAGAGGTAGTCACCGGAAATGGTCTTCCAACAATCTTGAAGGGGTTCCCAGAGATGCTTAGCACTTGTTGGCCCTTTTGTCTTCACTCTGCGGTCCAGCTCACCCCAAACCATCTCGATTGGGTTCAGGTCTGGCGTAGCACCCCAACACTCTCCTTCTTGGTCAAATAGCCCTTACACAGCCTGGAGGTGTGTTTGGGGTCATTGTCCTGTTGAAAAATAAATGATGGTCCAACTAAACGCAAACTGGATGGAATAGCATGCTGCTGCAAGATGCTGTGGTAGCCATGCTGGTTCAGTATGCCTTCAATTTTGAATAAATCCCCAACAGTGTCACCAGCAAAGCACCCCCACACCATCACACCTCCTCCTCCATGCTTCACGGTGGGAACCAGGCATGTAGAGTCCATCCATTCACCTTTTCTGCATCGCACAAAGACACGGTGGTTGGAACCAAAGATCTCAAATTTGGACTCATCCGACCAAAGCACAGATTTCCACTGGTCTAATGTCCATTCCTTGTGTTCTTTAGCACAAACAAGTCTCTTTTGCTTGTTGCCTGTCCTTAGCAGTGGTTTCCTAGCTGCTATTTTACCATGAAGGCCTGCTGCACAAAGTCTCCTCTTAACAGTTGTTGTAGAGATGTGTCTGCTGCTAGAACTCTGTGGCATTGACCTGGTCTCTAATCTGCTGTTAACCTGCGATTTCTGAGGCTGGTGACTCGGATAAACTTATCCTCAGAAGCAGAGGTGACTCTTGGTCTTCCTTTCTTGGGGCGGTCCTCAGGTGAGCCAGTTTCTTTGTAGCGCTTGATGGTTTTTGCAACTACACTTGGGGACACTTTCAAAGTTTTCCCAATTTTTCGGACTGACTGACCTTCATTTCTTAAAGTAATGATGGCCACTCATTTTTCTTTACTTAGCAGGTTTTTTCTTGCCATAATACAAATTCTAACAGTCTATTCAGTAGGACTATCAGCTGTGTATCCACCAGACTTCTGCACAACACAACTGATGGTCCCAACCCCATTTATAAGGCAAGAAATCCCACTTATTAAACCTGACAGGGCACACCTGTGAAGTGAAAACCATTCTTGGTGAATACCTCTTGAAGCTCATCAAGAGAATGCCAAGAGTGTGCAAAGCAGTCATCAAAGCAAAAGGTGGTTATTTTGAAGAACCTAGAATATAAGACATAATTTCAGTTTCACACTTTTTTGTTAAGTATATAATTCCACATGTGTTAATTCATAGTTTTGATGCCTGCAGTGTGAATGTACAATTTTCATAGTCATGAAAATACAGAAAAATCTTTGAATGAGAAGGTGTGTCCAAACTTTTGGTCTGTGCTGTACATGCAATGGAGGGAAAAACCATGGAGGATGGATCTTTAACTGCGCTGCCGAAGACACCATATGATGAAAAAGGAGATCCAAAGTTGATGTATTGAAACTTGCAGTTTTATTAGTCAACGTTGACCAACTTAATTTTTTCAGCAGCGCATAATGTTACAGAGTTGAAATTCCCAATAAAATACATGCAGATTTTTCAACAGAAAAACAGAGATATCTGTTTTGCTTGCCCCACCATGCCACCATCTAACAAATCTAAGCCAGAATTTTGAGTTATTTACCCATCTGTAAAAGAAATATGAGTAAGGATTGACTGGTAATGAAACATTTTTCTGGGGTCCCTCCATGGTAATGAAATTTTTCATTTGGGGCACTGAATCAATTTACCAAGGTCTCAGTTTAAGCTGCTTCCAGCCAATGTCGGACTGGGGTGCCAAGGGCCCACCAGTAACCAACTCCAGGGCCCCACTTTTCAGCTACATGCAAATGTGACATTATCGTCAATCACAGATTTATATAACAATGATCTGGGTAGATTGTTATATGAATAAGATGCCGCCTGTATCTGTACATAGTGAATAAAAACAGAAAAGAAGAACCTCAGGCAGTCATGAATCCAAATATAAAAAATACTTTATTCATACAAACAATCGTTAAAACACCAAACCAAAAGTGTATAGAGGGGCCAAACAGATGACAAAAAGCGTCACCGACATCACGCTGAGCCCAAGGTACGGCTTATGCTGTTTTGCAGTTGTCCATGCACTAATGCATAGGTGGTGATGTATATTTATATGCATTGCATTTGATATATGCTCAGTAAATTCACCATTGATAATGCACATCAGAATTCTGACATAGTGAATAAAGTATATAGAGCCAAGTAGTGCTCATATAAGAGGGTGGTGGCCCACTCCTGCACAACGGCCCACCGGAGGATTCGCCTGTTCTCCTGTGGGCCATTCCAAGCCTGATTCTAGCTATCTGAGAGTTTGTGTACTCCAATAATCCCTACTGTTTGTGTGTAACGTATGGTGCCCATGAGGTAGCTTTAATCTTTTAGCTCTAGGTTCTGGGCATGGAGGAATAAAAACAGCATGGACTACTTACATAATGCTGCGTGTGAAAGTCTGGTACAGTAAAATGAGCAGCATCGTTCAGTTAGTCAATCGTCGGTCAGCAACACCTGGAGGGCTCAAATGTCAGTGTCTTCTGCAGAGAAAATTTAGCATTTTTTTTAAGTAATATTTTTGCTGGTTGCTTGAATAAATCAGATGCACAGTTTGTGGAATTATTGCAAGGGGATGCAATCAAAAAGTGACATTACTGTGCACATTATTGCCATATGGTCGCATCACTTGTGGCTTTTACACTTGTGTTAGTTCACATTGATCATTACACCTATGTTGTGACATCACTGTGCTTATTATCCCTGTGCAGATGTATCACTGTTTATTATTTCTGGATTATGGGTGTCATTTATTTCCTAGTATCCCTTCTTCTAGTATCCCTTCTCTGTGTTCGTTATCCCAGCCACATGACAACGCTGTATGCATTATTCTTGTTCTGTAATGTAACTATAACAATTATTCTTCTGCAGTGACATAACTGAGTGCAGATATCGAAATTGCTGGAATTACAGTCTAACCCGAGAACTAGGTACATTAGAAAGTCAAACTGTTCCTCTGCCATGTTCCACAGAGTTTTCCAAGAGGAAGATGCTACAGGATACATTGGCATTGTTTATGCCCCAAAACATTTTTTTTTTTTGGGTTGTTTGCTGAGTGTTTGCGTCATAATTTTTGTGTCGTCTTTTCTATTGACGTTTTCCGGTCATATATATTTTTTTTATCCATTCAACAGTGAAATTCCACTAGCAGTTTCTAAAGCAGAAATGCTGGGAAAGCGCTCAAAAAGACACCCAGGCATCTTTACATCCTGAAATAGATTGGGGAACAGAAACCTGCAGTTCCAGCAAAGGTAATCGGTTTTTGACAACTATGAGAGACAATTACCTTTCACAACTGGTTCAGGACCCAACAAGGGGGGCACTGCTAGACCTAATATTAACCAACAGGCCAGCCCGCATAGCAAATATAAGGGTTGGGGGTCACTTGGGGAATAGTGATCACAAAATAATAAGTTTTCATGTAACCTTTAATAAGATGGGTAGTAGAGGGGTTACAAGGACACTAAACTTCAGGAGGGCAAATTTCCAACGGATGAGAGAGGATCTTGGTGCAATTAACTGGGACGATATCTTGAGACATAAAAATACACAAAGAAAATGGGAGACGTTTATTCGCATCCTGGATAGGACCTGTGCACAGTATATACCGTATGGGAATAAACATACTAGAAATAGGAGGAAACCAATATGGCTAAATAGAGCTGTAAGGGGCGCAATAAGGGACAAAAAGAAAGCATTTAGAGAATTAAAGGAAGTAGGTAGTGAGGAGGCATTAAATAAATACAAAAAATTAAATAAATTCTGTAAAAAGCAAATCAAGGCAGCAAAAATTGAGACAGAGAGATTCATTGCCAGAGAGAGTAAAAATAATCCCAAAATATTCTTTAACTACATAAATAGTAAGCAACTAAAAAATGATAGTGTTGGCTCCCTTAAAAATAGTCTGGGTGAAACGGTGGATGAGGATGAGGAAAAAGCCAATATGCTAAATGACTTTTTTTCATCAGTATTTACAAAAGAAAATCCCATGGCAGACAAAATGACTAGTGATAAAAATTCCCAATTAAATGTCACCTGCTTAACCCAGCAGGAAGTACGGCGGCGTCTAAAAATCACTAAAATTGACAAATCTCCGGGCCCGGATGGGATGCACCCCCGAGTACTGCAGGAACTAAGTACAGTCATTGATAGACCCTTATTTTTAATCTTTAAAGACTCCATAATAACAGGGTCTGTACCACAGGACTGGCGTATAGCAAATGTGGTGCCAATATTCAAAAAGGGGACAAAAACTGAACTCGGTAATTATAGGCCAGTAAGCTTAACCTCTACTGTGGGTAAAATCCTGGAGGGCATTCTAAGTGATGCTATACTGGAGTATCTGAAGAGGAATAACCTCATGACCCAGTATCAGCACGGGTTTACTAGGGACCGTTCATGTCAGACTAATTTGATCAGCTTCTATGAAGAGGTAAGTTCCGGACTAGACCAAGGGAACCCAGTGGATGTAGTGTATATGGACTTTTCTAAAGCTTTTGATACGGTGCCACACAAAAGGTTGTTACATAAAATGAGAATAATGGGGATAGGGGAAAAAATGTGTAAGTGGATTGAGAGCTGGCTCAGGGATAGGAAACAAAGGGTGGTTATTAATGGGGCACACTCGGACTGGATCACGGTTAGCAGTGGGGTACCACAGGGGTCAGTATTGGGCCCTCTTCTTTTTAACATATTTATTAATGACCTTGTAGGGGGCATTCAGAGTAGAATTTCAATATTTGCAGATGACACTAAACTCTGCAGGGTAATCAATACAGGGGAGGATAATTTTATATTACAGGATGATTTATGTAAACTAGAAGCTTGGGCTGATAAATGGCAAATGAGCTTTAATGGGGATAAATGTAAGGTCATGCACTTGGGTAGAAGTAATAAGATGTATAACTATGTGCTTAATTCTAAAACTCTGGGTAAAACCGTCAATGAAAAAGACCTGGGTGTATGGGTGGATGACAAACTCATATTCAGTGGCCAGTGTCAGGCAGCTGCTACAAAGGCAAATAAAATAATGGGATGCATTAAAAGAGGCATAGATGCTCATGAGGAGAACATAATTTTACCTCTATACAAGTCACTAGTTCGACCACACTTAGAATACTGTGCACAGTTCTGGTCTCCGGTATATAAGAAAGACATAGCTGAACTGGAGCGGGTGCAGAGAAGAGCGACCAAGGTTATTAGAGGACTGGGGGGTCTGCAATACCAAGATAGGTTATTACACTTGGGGCTATTTAGTTTGGAAAAACGGAGGCTAAGGGGTGATCTTATTTTAATGTATAAATATATGAGGGGACAGTACAAAGACCTTTCTGATGATCTTTTTAATCATAGACCTGAGACAGGGACAAGGGGGCATCCTCTACGTCTGGAGGAAAAAGGTTTAAGCATAATAACAGACGCGGATTCTTTACTGTAAGAGCAGTGAGACTATAGAACTCTCTGCCATATGATGTTGTAATGAGTGATTCATTACTTAAATTTAAGAGGGGACTGGATACCTTTCTGGAAAAGTATAATGTTACAGGGTATATACACTAGATTCCTTGATTCCGTTGATGCAGGGAACTAGTCTGATTGCCGTATGTGGAGTCGGGAAGGAATTTTTTTCCCCAAGCTGGAGCTTACTCTTTGCCACATGGGTTTTTTTTGCCTTCCTCTGGATCAACATGTTAGAGCATGTTAGGTTAGGCTATGGGTTGAACTAGATGGACTTAAAGTCTTCCTTCAACCTTATTAACTATGTAACTATGTGCACAGCAAGTCGTTTCTACATAGAAATGTATATTTTCATTCATTTGGGCACTCGTTCCGTCCCAAAATATGGTCTACTGCAGAGGTCCCCAACGTTTCTGACCTTGAGAGCCACATTCAGCTCTTAGAGAGGGTCGGGAGCCACATCCAGCCTTGAGAGAGGGTCGCGAGCCACATTCAGCTGCCGCCCCCCTCACAATAGTGCAACCAAAGCCCCCATTACAGGCATAATGGTTAACCAAACCTTTTCCACAAAAATCATGCCAAAGCAGTATACTAAGATCCAGGAGTTCCCACAATACCTTATTCAGTATTCTCCTATAAAGCACTCCCAAGACACTGTCACATCCATCACATCCAGCTTCAAACATCTCTGACAGGTGGTATCATCTTGTCTCCAGCGTACCATACTTAAATCATCTCAAAACCCCTAAGACCAGTATATGTGCGTCCAGATCTGCTCTTCTGTGCAGGGCTGCTCACAGAATTCATCATTTTCAGATTTGCTCTTCATACCTGTTTGCTAGACCTGGAGCTAATTCACCAAGCTGGCAGACAGCCGTGAGCCACAATTCATGGGACCGCGAGCTACATGTGGCTCCCGAGCTACAGGTTGGGGACCCCTGGTCTACTGTAAGGAAGGGCGGCCTCAAACTGTCCCTGAAACTGGGACCCTAACTATCCCTGTCCTTGGGGGTACTCTTAAAGGTAGAGAGGCCTGAGTCTCCTACCTTACTATGTCCCTGTTAAACCCTGATCTGTCCCCTCTCTCACCAGATGAGGCCTGGGACAGAAGTATAAGGTAAACAAGACACAAAGACAAAACAGGGATAACAGAAAGCAACATACAAACAACAAAAGTAAAGAGGTATATAGGGAAGACTAGGAGTGTACCAACAATATGGGAATAGGACAATAAGGAAAGCATACACCCAAAAACAGCACGCAACAATCTCCAGTAGCAACCGCAATTTCCTATTCAGCACGTCTCCAAGGAGCTAGAAACCAAAACTTTCACTGGCAAGACAGAGAAGGTCTGGTCAAGTTTTATAGGGAAAGGCAATGAACAGATCAGAAGCAGCTGAAAATGGAGCTGCAAGTTTCTGACCAGCATAGAAAGGGTCGTTAACCTCTTCAGCACCAAAGGAAACCAAATCCAATTTTTTAACATGGGACACAAACACACAGGCTAAATGGAAGATCTGCGATTCACAATACGTAGTGATCCTCTTCTCTTTCAGGAGGACGTGACACACTCGTGACATGGGATTTGATTAATGGGTTGACAAACTCAAGTACGAAGAACCATCTTAATTTCTTGTGCCGGAGCCCACTCTGAAATGTAAAACTTTTTTAAATACTTCCTGATACATTTTTGGACCCTCGTTTTATGGAAAATCTAATATATGATTCAATATCTATTAGTTACTTTTACAAACCTTGGCAGCTGTGTTACTCCTCTCTGTCTACCCCTGCCAGCTCTCAGCGTTGTAAGCCTGCTGTCTCATATTGCTGTTTCCTCTCCCGTAGTCACTCTTGACAGTCGGTCAGAGTTCATTGCAGGACAGTAGCCCAGCCAGCCACCAGCCAATGATAAAGTTGGATAATACTTCTCTACAGATAATCTCATGTATATTGTTATTCAGACACTTTCCACACTTACTTCTTACATGTTACCCCATGTAAATTGTTTTATATAGGCAATATATCAGAATGTAGTCCAGAATGAAATATGGTTTCATACTAGAGATTGGTTTCCAGTGACACATTCTTGTAAGTGTCACTGGAAATGTTATGCCGTAGGGGTTTATAACCTTTCTGGTAATAGATCAAGGTCAGGAAGGAAAGAAATACGTCAATATAAGATATAGACCTAAGATCTGATGGACTGATGCGGAACGGGTCCCATAGGTATTACATTTACTACGTTGCATTTGGGGAGTACTTATTTATTGCATACCTTGCACTTATAAATGACCATTGGCTGTGGGTTATTTATGGCAATATGCCCCTAGGCACTGGCCTAGTGCCCCAATAATCTGCTTATGCCAAAACAGATTTGGGATTTTTAACGGACAAAAGTTTAAAGATTCAGAACTACTAAACTGAGTAACATACGGCTACCTTAGAATGATGAGCCAAATCATTGCGGCCTTTTTTTTGTTTAGTTTCTGGTGTTTTTAACTTTTTTTCATTTGTGCCTTATCCCTTCTTTTAATTTGCGCCATTTTTAAAGTCTATTTCATATGTGTTTATTTTTAGGCCGTGTGCACACATTGCAGATTTTGCTGCTGATCCGCAGCGGATTGGCTGCTGCGGATTGGCAGCAGTTTTCCATGAGTTTACAGTACCATGTAAACTTATGGAAAACAAAATCTGCAGTGCATGTCAATTCTTTGTGCGGATTCTGCAGCCAGGGCCTGCGTCAGCACCCGGCACACCCGGGCAAGTGCCGGGGCCCTGGTGAGACGGGGGGGGCCCATAACGGTACGACACTGATTGTCACTGATGCACATCATGCGGTCCTGGGGGGGGGCCCCGAAGCCGGACTACATCCCTGTGCTAGTGTGCTGTGTGACTACAGTCAACTCCCAGCCAGGACTCGGAGGCGGAGCTGGAGATAACATCCCCGGCAGCTGGAGGCAGCACACAGAGCTCTCTGGGGACTGACGCTGCGCAGCTGCAGGAATACTCACCATGGGGAGTCACTTCCAGGCCAGCGGTCGTCGCTTCCGCGTGAGTGAGAACAAGCTCGTCATCCTAAGAGCTCACAGATCGTCACGACACTGTCCACCGTCCAGGTCTTGCGTGGCGGCTCCAAGCAGCAGAAAGACGAGCAGCAGTCAGTGCACCCTGTGTCCACAACGGTCGGGGGCAATGGCGTGAGTCGTGAGTGACTGTGAAAGTGAAGCAGTGAGTCTTCCTTCCTGGTCCCAAAGCATTGCAGGGGATGCAGCCTGCCTGGGACTTGTAGTCCTACACTACAGAGACCTACAGTATGGCATCTGAGTGATGCTGGGACTTGTAGACTATATAGTACATGGCTGGCTGTGCTATATACTACGTGGACTGCCTGTGTTATATACTACGTGGGCAGTGTTTTACTACGTCACGGGGCTGTGTTAGATACTACGTGGCTGTGTGCTATATACTACGTGGGCTGCCTGTGTTATATACTACGTGGGCTGTGTTATATTCTACGTCACAGGGCTGTGTTATATACTATGTCACGGGGCTGTGCTATATACTACGTGGCTGTGTAATATACTACGTGGGCTGCCTGTGTTATATACTAAGTGGGCTGTGTTATACTATGTCACGGGGATGTGTTAGATACTACGTGGCTGTGTTAGATACTACGTGGGCTGCCTGTGTTATATACTAAGTGGGCTGTGTTATACTACGTCACAGGGCTGTTTTATATACTACGTGGCTGTGCTATATACTATGTGGCTGTGTTATATACTACATGGCTGTGTTATATACTACGTAGCTGTGTTATATACTACGTGGCTGGGCAATATACTACGTGGCTGTGTTATATACTACGTGGCTGTGTTGTATACTACGTGGCTGTGTTATATACTACGTGGGCTGTCTTATATACTACGTGGGGTGCCTGTGTTATATGCTACTTGGCTGTGTTATATACTACTAGCTATTGAACCCGTTCTACGCCCGGGTGGCGAGCATTTATATTGGTATATGGTCTCCATCCTGGTATGTGCTGCTCCCATCTTGCTCTCCCATCCTGTCATGTGCTGCTCCATCCTGCGCCCCCATCCTGTCATGTGCTGCTCCACCGTGTCATGTGCTGCTCCATCCTGCATCCCCATCCTGTCATGTGCTGCTCCACCGTGTCATGTGCTGCTCCATCCTGCGCCCCATCCTGTCATGTGCTGCTCCACCGTGTCATGTGCTGCTCCATCCTGCATCCCCATCCTGTCATGTGCTCCCATCCTGCGCCCCCATCCTATCACGTGCTGCTCCATCCTGCGCCCCCATCATTGCGGGTGGCTGTGCGGAGTGCGGGCGGCTGTGCGGAGTGCGGGCGGCTGTGCGGAGTGCGGGCGGCTGTGCGGAGTGCGGGCGGCTGTGCTGAGTGCGGGCGGCTGTGCTGAGTGCGGGTGGCTGTGCGTGGCGCTGCTGGGTGCGGGCGGCTGTGGGTGGCTGTGCTGGGTGCGGTGGCTGTGCTGGGTGCAGCGGCTGTGTGTGGCTGTGGGCGGCGGCTGTGGGCGGCTGTGCTGGGTGCGGCGGCTGTGCTGGGTGCGGCGGCTGTGCGTGGCTGTGCTGGGTGCGGCGGCTGTGCTGGGTGCGGCGGCTGTGGGTGGCTGTGCTGGGTGCAGCGGCTGTGCGTGGCTCTAGGCGGCTGTGCGTGGCTGTGGGCGGCTGTGCGTGGCTGTGCTGGGTGCGGCGGCTGTGGACTGCTGTGCTGGGTGCGGTGGCTGTGCTGGGTGCGGCGGCTGTGCTGGGTGCGGCGGCTGTGCGTGGCTGTAGGCGGCTGTGCGTGGCTGTAGGCGGCTGTGCATGGCTGTGGGCGGCTGTGCTGGGTGCGGTGGCTGTGCTGAGTGCGGCGGCTGTGCTGAGTGCGGGCGGCTGTATGTGGCGCGGCTGTGCGTGGCTGTGCTGGGTGCGGGCGGCTGTGGACGGCTGTGCTGGGTGCGGCAGCTGTGCTGGGTGCGGCGGCTGTGCGTGGCTGTAGGCGGCTGTGTGTGGCTGTAGGCAGCTGTGCGTGGCTGTGCTGGGTGCGGCGGCTGTGGACAGCTGTGCTGGGTGCGGCGGCTGTGCTGGGTGCGGCGGCTGTGTGTGGCTGTGGGCGGCTGTGCGTAGCTGTGGGCGGCTGTGCTGGGTGCGGCGGCTGTGCTCGGTGCGGCGGCTGTGCTGGGTGCGGCGGCTGTGCGTGGCTGTGCTGGGTGCGGTGGCTGTGGTGGGTGAGGCGGCTGTGGGTGGCTGTGCTGGGTGCGGCGGCTGTGTGTGGCTGTGGGCGGCTGTGCGTGGCTGTGGGCAGCTGTGCGTGGCTGTGGGCGGCTGTGCGTGGCTGTGCTGGGTGCAGCGGCTGTGGACGGCTGTGCTGAGTGCGGCGGCTGTGCTGGGTGCGGCGGCTGTGCGTGGCTGTACTGGGTGCGGCGGCTGTGCTGGGTGCGGCGGCTGTGCTGGGTGCGGCGGCTGTGCGTGGCTGTGCGTGGCTGTGGGCGGCTGTGCGTGGCTGTGCTGGGTGCGGCGGCTGTGCTGGGTGCGGCGGCTGTGCTGGGTGCGGCGGCTGTGCTGGGTGCGGTGGCTGTGCGTGGCTGTAGGCGCCTGTGCGTGGCTGTAGGCGGCTGTGCTGGGTGCGGCGGCTGTGCGTGGCTGTGCTGGGTGCGGTGGCTGTGGTGGGTGCGGCGGCTGTGGGTGGCTGTGCGTGGCTGTGCTGGGTGCGGCGGCTGTGGACGGCTGTGCTGAGTGCGGCGGCTGTGCTGGGTGCGGCGGCTGTGCGTGGCTGTGCTGGGTGCGGCGGCTGTGCTGGGTGCGGCGGCTGTGCTGGGTGCGGCGGCTGTGCGTGGCTGTGCGTGGCTGTGGGCGGCTGTGCGTGGCTGTGCTGGGTGCGGCGGCTGTGCTGGGTGCGGCGGCTGTGCTGGGTGCGGCGGCTGTGCTGGGTGCGGTGGCTGTGCGTGGCTGTAGGCGCCTGTGCGTGGCTGTAGGCGGCTGTGCGTGGCTGTGCTGGGTGCGGTGGCTGTGGTGGGTGCGGCGGCTGTGGGTGGCTGTGCGTGGCTGTGCTGGGTGCGGCGGCTGTACTGGGTGCGGCGGCTGTGGGCGGCTGTGTGTGGCTGTGGGCGGCTGTGCGTGGCTGTGGGCGGCTGTGCGTGGCAGTGCTGGGTGCGGCAGCTGTGCTCGGTGCGGCGGCTGTGCGTGGCTGTGGTGGGTGCGGTGGCTGTGGACGTAAGTGGCGTAAGTAACAAATAGCTGTGGCATGAAGTGCCACAGCCTCATGGCACAGCAATTTGTTACTTGCGGAGGGTGAGTATACTTACCTGTCCCGTTCCACCGACGCCATTCCGGGCCATGAATATCCCCCTGCTCCCTGCCTGCGCAGTCCGTGCTTTCCGGCGCCATTTTCTTGAAGACACATTGCAGTGTTTCTCTGTTGGAGATCGCGGTGTGCGTTCAGCGCTTACGCATACCGCGATCTCCTGGGAGCGTCGCTCTGTGGGGTCCAGACTGCGCCGGCGCTTGCGCAGTCTATAAAGGCTTCGGACAGAGTGACGCTCCCAGTGTTATAGATGTGGGCTGCCTGTGTTATGTACTACGTGGCTGTGCTATATACTACGTGGGGTGCCTGTGTTATATACTATGTGGGCTGTGTTATATACTACGTGCATCATGAATCGTGGTTTGTGTTAAAGGGGGGGCCCACTGAGACTCTTTCGCCCGGGGCTCTCAAAAACCTGGAGCCGGCCCTGTCTGCAGCGATTTACACCTGCTCCATAATAGGAATCCGCAGGTGTAAAACCGCAGGTGGAATCCGCACAAAAAACGCAAAAAAAACCGCAGTAATTCCGCAGGTAATCCGCAGAGCGGTTTACCTGCGGATTAACCAAAATCAGTCCGGAAAAATCCACACCACTTTCCACAACGTGTGCACGTGGCCTTAATGTTGGCACTGTGGATGAGGTTTGTGGTTTCAACATGTTTTTGGGTGATTCATTAATTGTTAAATATTTTTTTTAAAACAGTTGCAAATTTTTTTCCCCAAATATATTCTAGACCCCCCCTCCAAACTGATTCATGGATATCTGAAATGGTTGCTCAAATTTTGCAATATTTAGTGGAACATGCAACTTTTTTTTGCTAAAAAGTCACACAAAAATGAAATCCAAAAGTAAAGAGAATTTTTTTTTTTCTTTTGTGCAAAATTTATGAACCACGTGCACAATTTTGACCACAAAAAAGGTCAGCAAGTATGGCAAGACAAAAAGTAAATAAAAAAAAAAGCAAAAACGCAAATGATAAATTGATTTGAATAGGGGGCAGATGGGGAGGACCCGATCACAGCCACTATACTGTTCATGGAGATGTGCTGTGCAGCCTCGCAACTTAACACTTCTGGCCAGCACTGTGAACAGCGGATCAGCAGGGTTGCCAAGCTAAATTCACACTGGGCATTTTTTTAATGCGTTTTTTTTAATGCAAATTTTCAGTTGCCAATTTACAGCACCAGCAAAGCCTATGAGATTTCTGAAATTGCATGCACACACTTTTTTTTTTGCCCTCAGTATTTTCTACTTTGCATGGTTTTTTGAACATGCCATTTCTATCAGCATTTTTTCAGCGTTTTTTATCCATTGACTTGAATGAGTGGTGAAAAAGAACGAAGCACCAAAAACGCAGGTATCAGGTTTTGCTGTGTTTTTTTGTGCCAAAACCTGATTTTTTGGAATAGGACTTTTTTTCCCCAACACTAAACTTCATCACCATGCACAAGAGGCAAATCTAGCATGCCAAAACCATCGCAAAAAACGCACAAAAAATGCAGCAAAAAACATGCTTTTTTTCTGCAGCTTCTTTCCTGCTGAAGAAAACGATTAGTGTGAACTTACCCTTACTGAGCAGATATTGATGACCTATCCTAGTTTTTAACAAAACCCAATTGCAAAAATTGTTTTAGCTAAAGATTCATACATTTAAGGAAAAAAAGTGTCCCAAAAAGTGGACACGATGTTAAAAACGTGGCGTGAACAGAGCCTTACACCACCTCCCTTGCCTCTCCATTTTGATCACATACACACAGGATCAGACTTTACACAGATTTTAATTGTAACCAAGACATCAACATAGGAGCTGTGAACACTAAACAATAATCTATATTAATCACCTTTAAACAAGAATATTTGCATAGTTGATTAATGTAGTTCAGATGCTTTGGATCAATAAACAAAAATTGTTTGCAAAAGTGCCGATAATAAAATCCTTTAAATATCAGCTACAAGAGCGCCCCTGCCAATGTGGGTGCTGGGGGCTTGTAAAGAGAGGTTCTAGCTCTGGTTGGTTCTGTCGCCTTTGATCCTGGTTGTCGAGAACCTGTGCAGAATGTTCTTCTATAGAGAAACTGCATTGTCAGCAAACTAAGGTGTGCAGTGTTTTCCCAAGAGCCATGGAAAGGGCAGAGAAATAATAACATCAACTAGTGTTTTCTGGGCTCCTGGAAAATGTATTAGAATTAGGGCTACACCTGATCTAGCCTAGTGAGCCCCCTCTCTTTGATTTACACCGCTGATCTGGCACCCATATAGTTCCTTTGATGTTTAAGTAAAATAATAGGTAAATGACTAATCATTTTGTCGGCAGTATTGGCACTGGAGCATACGGCCTCTATACTAATCTCCATCCATTTCTTTGTTAAAGCAGCTATTTCAAAAGATTTTTGCTGATATGCTTGTAAAAGTATGTAACTTCCTATGTAATACATTTAGTGATAAGGACTGTGCATTATATAATACACCACTTACCGTAACAATGAAATTGCAACACTAAGAATGAAAAGATGTGAAGTTATGTGAATCACAGGATGGATAGACAATAGTGATTAGCTTGTATATTGGCTTGTTTGGACTGTATCTGTGTAAATTACATACAGCTCGAGCTAAAATTAAGAGACCACTGCACAGATTTATAAAGATCCACTTCTCTACATGTCTGATCTACATGTCTGACAGCCATTCCATTCCAGTGTCAGTTGAATGCCTACCAGAGTACACCTCCCTCTACTTAATGTGCTTCTGATTAGGTGATCACCTGAACCGAATCTTATTTGATGAAGGAAAGTATAAAAAACCCTGCTGTGGTGTTCACAATCCTCTTGCAATAGGACAAGCTGGATGGCAAAACAAGTGCTAGGAATATCCCAAAAGTAATAGGAATGAAAAACTAACTTTTAACCATGCCAAAGGAGTTGAAAAGAAAAGTCTTGAGTGAGGAAAAGAAGGGCTCAACTCTGGCTTTACTAGCAGAGGGACACAGTGAGCGTCATGTTGCCTTCATCCATAAAACTTATAAGGAGTCAGTCCATTATAACAAGGTTAAGCAGGAGATTATTACAACACTAGATGGTAGCCCGATTCTAACGCATCGGCTATTCTAGAATATGTATGTAATTTATTTATGAAGATTTTAGAATAATACGGTACATTGAATACACAGGATTTGGCTGGGCACGACCAATTAGCGAAGCGTGGTTCAAATCGTGGCCGGACTGCGCCTGTCACTGATTGTTCGCGGCTGGCCACGTCGTATATAGCACAGCCACGTAGTATATAACAGCCCACGTAGTATATAGCACAGCCATGTAGTACATAGAGCAGCCATGTAGTACATAGCACAGCCACGTAGTATATTGCACAGCCACGTAGAATATTGCACAGCCACGTAGTATATTGCCCAGCCCACATAGTATATTGCACAGCCACGTAGTATATTGCACAGCGACGTAGTATATTGCACAGCCATGCAGTATATTGCACAGCCACGTAGTATGTAGCACAGCCACGTAGTATATAGCACAGCCACGTAGTATATAGCAGAGTCATGCAGTATATAACAGCCCACGTAGTATATTGCACAGCCACGTAGTATATTGCACAGCCCACGTAGTATATTGCACAGCCCACGTAGTATATAGCACAGCCCACGTAGTATATAGCAATGAGGGCATCATATACCTGTTAAAAAAAAAATTAAAATAAAAAACAGTTATATACTCACCCTCCGTTGGTCCCCGGATCCAAGAAAGGCGTTTACCGATGCTCCTCGCACGCTCCGGTCCCAAGAGTGCATTGCGGTCTCGCGAGATGATGACGTAGCGGTCTCGCGAGACAGCCACGTCATCATCTCGCGAGATCGCAATGCATGGAGCCGTCACCGGAGAGTCGCGATTAGCGGGAAAGGCCTGTTCCTGATCCGAGGGGCCGACAGACTTTGAGTATATAACTATTTTTTATTTTTTTATTATTTTTAACATTCGATCTTTTTACTATTGATGCTGCATAGGCAGCATCAATAGTAAAAAGTTGGTCACACAGTGTTAATAGCAGCAGTAACGGAGTGCATTACACCGCAGCATAATGCGGTCTGCTAACGCTGATATTAACCCTGTGTGAGCACTGACTGGAGGGGAGTATGGAGCGGGCACTGACTGCGGGGAGTAAGGAGCGGCCATTTTGCTGCCGGACTGTGCCAGTCGCTGATTGGTCGTGGCTGTTTTGCCTCGACCAATCACTGACTTGGTATTTCCGTAACAGACAGAAAGACAGACAGGAAAGATGGAAGTGACCCTTAGACAATTACATAGTAGAAGGTTAAGCAGCAGACATTGTGGACAACAAAGCTACAGACCGACAGAGGGCGAAAACGACTCTCCACTGACTGGGATGACCGTCATCTTATTCGAATGTCACTCAGCAACCACAGGATGACATCAAGCAGCTGGGGTGAAGTGCAAGGCAGGAACAGTTCGTAACAGGCTCCTAGAAGCAGAACTCAGTCATGTAAAGCTAGAAAAAAGCCTTTCATCAATGAGAAGCAAAGGAGAGCCAGGCTGAGGTTTGCCAAAGACCATAAGAATTTGACCCTAGAGGACTGGAGTAAGGTAATCTTCTCTGATGAGTCTAATTTTCAGCTTTGCCCAACACCTGGTCATCTAATGGTTAGACGGAGACCTGGAGAGGCATACAAGCCACAGTGTCTTGCACCCACTGTGAAATTTGGTGGAGGATCGGTGATGATCTGGGGATAATTTAGCAAGGCTGGAATTGGGCAGGTTGTTCTTTGCGAAGGACGCATGAATCAAGCCGCATACAAGGTTATCCTGGAAAACCAGCTGATTCCTTCTGCTGAGGCAATGTTCCCCAACTCTGAGGACTGTTTTTTCCAGCAGGACAATGCGCCATGCCACACAGCTAGGTCAATCAAGGTGTGGATGAAGGACCACCACATCATATCCCTGTTATGGCCAGCCCAATCTCCAGACCTGAACCCCATTGAAAACCTCTAGAATGTAATCAAGAGGATGATGGATAGTCACAAGCCATCAAACAAAGAAGAACTGCTTACATTTTTTCACCAGAAGCAGTGTGAAGACTGGTGGAAAGCATGCCAAGACGCATGAAAGCTGTGATAAAAAATCATGTTTATTCCACCAAATATTGATTTCTGAACGCTTCCTGAGTTAAAACATTAGTATTGTTGTTTCTAAATGATTATGAAGTTGTTGAGGTTTTTTTGCATTATTTGAGGCCTGCAAGCAATGCATTTTTTTGTTATTTTGACCATTTCCCATTTTCAGAAAATAAATACAAAATTTATTGCTTGGAAATTCGTAGACATGTTGTCTGTAGTTTATAGAATAAAAGAACAATTTACATTTTGCTCAAAAATATACCTATAAAGAGAAAAATCAGACAAACTGAAAATTTGTAGTGGTTTCTTAATTTTTGCCAGAACTGTGTGACAGAATAAACCGTCTTTTGCCAAATTAAGCTTTATATTGTATATTTTGTGTTCACAAACTACTTTGGTTGGGAGAAAATCTGCTCTATCTTTAGAATTCATGCAAAGAAACTCTGATAGATTTTGCCACCTAATCTGAGAGCAGCATGAGAGGCAGAGACCCTGATTCCAGTGATGTTTCACTTACTTAGCTGCTTGCTGCAGTTTTGATAAAATCCTTGTTTTATCTGCTGCAAATCTACCAGTTCTCTGACTGCTGAGCTGTGTATAATCACACCCACGCCACTGATTGGCTGCTTTTTTGTGTACACTTTGCATAGGCAGAAAGCAGCCAATCGGTGGTGTGGGCGGGGTTGCAGGCTGAGCTCAGGATTCAAAGTACTGCTAGATCTTAATTATTGTATTATGTTTAACGTTGTTAGTTATGACTTGCATGTTAACTGATGAATTGTAAAGCGCTGCAGAATATGTTGACGCTATATAAATAAAGATTATTATTATCTGCAGCAAAGAAAACTGGGATTTTGTCAAACGTGCAGCAACAGCTCAGTAAGTGACACATAGCTGGAATCAGGGTCTCTTAGTTGGGGGTAGCAAAAACCTGGTGCAAATTTCTTATGATATAGGCTCTTAAAAAATTGGAAGCACATGGAAAAAGTGTCATTTAATACATCAGATATAGCATATATCCATCGCTGTGCAATTCAGAGGATGTGCATTTCTTCCATGTATCTGGTGAGCGGTTCTGTGTTCCGAGCTTCCAAGGATGTCAATTATGATCTGGTGGGAATGCCCTGGAGATAATTCCTTAAGTGTATGTGGCACTACTGTGTGCATTGCTGAATTGTGCCGCACTGTTCTATGGAACGACCTAGCCCTGGAACAGTGCGTGACCGACGTGACAAACAGCCAACGCCTGCTGTCATCCCTGGAGACTGACAACAGGTCGCTCCGGATATAATTAGTAAGTGGATCTGGCTGATATCATAACACTATCCTCTGTAACAATAACGCTTTGGTGTATCTTCGTGGGGCACTATTGTTGGCACAAGTCCTATGTCATCACACATTACTGCTCTGTAAGAGCTTGTTACGTGCTATGGCTTTGCGGCCAAAATTACTCTATGTGATCCATCAGTGGTCACAAAGCCGTAATGCTAGATTTTATGTCATAATTTGTTTTCTTCAAAGGGGTCAGAATATTAATATCAGATACATGAGGGTCCGGTTCTTGCAGCCCGGTTAGTTGAAGGGTCTGCTGTTCTTGTGCCGTCTACTTTGCAGGTGCAGGGTATTGCAGGTTCATCGTGACACCATGCAATAGTATAAGTGTATTGTCACTTACTAATTGGTGAGGGTCTTCCTGCCAGGCACGCCTGACGACTCAGAACCAAGGGGCTGCAGAGCGATTTAATGATGAAGCTTTTTCAATGTTCCCTGCACAGCATCGCTCTTGCCTACCTGCTGTGCAGGAAAATGTATAAAACAACAGCATTCTGTTGAATAAAGGTGTATTACAGTTCCCCGTACAGCAGGGAAAGTGTTGCTCTCCAGGAAGAAAAGGAAAAAAAAAAACATGTGCCTTCTTTCCACAGTTCTTGAAGGAGTCCAAATGTTTGTTTCCCTCAAAATCATTATAGCACAACGCCATCACGTCTTGCAATGACAATATCCCTTTAATAGTGCCTCACACGTTGGTGAAATAGATCACAATTTATTCTACCTTCTGTGGCGACGTTTCGATCCCAAAGATATTTTTTAAGCTTTGGGATCGAAACGTCGCCACAGAAGGCAGAATAAATTGTGATCTATTTCACCAACGTGTGAGGCGCTGTCTTTTATATCGTTATACATTGGACTACATACCAAGAAGGACTCCTTGGTTGAGACGTGCGCTCTTTATATGAGTAATGTTGACCCTGCATTTCCCATGAGGTGCTGTGTTCTACTGATTATGCAATATCCCTTTAATAGTCTACAAATTGTGCTACAACCCCTGGCAAAAATGATGGAATCACCAGTCTTGGAGGATGTTCATTCAGTTGTTTAATTTTGTAGAAAAAAAGCAGATCACAGACATGGCACAAAACTACAGTCATTTCAAATGGCAACTTTCTGGCTTTAAGAAACACTAAAAGAAATCAATTGAAATCTGGAACAAAAAATGTGGTAGTCAGAAATGGTTAATTTTTTTAACCAAGCATAGGGGAAAAAGTTATTAGCTCACTCAATTCTGAGGAGAAAATTATGGAATCATGAAAAACAAACAAAAAAAAAACACTCCAACACATCCCTAGTATTTTGTTGCACCACCTTTGGCTTTTCTAACAGCATGCAGTCTCTGAGGCATGGACTTAATGAGTGTAAACAGTCCTCTTCATCAATCTGGCTCCAACTTTCTCTGGTTGCTGTTGCCAGATCAGCTTTGCAGGTTGGAGCCTTGTCATGGACCATTTTCTTCAACTTCCACCAAAGATTTTCAATTGGATTGAGATCTGGACTATTTGCAGGCCATGACATTGACCTTATGTGTCTTTTTTCAAGGAATATTTTCACAGTTTTTGCTCTATGGCAGGATGCATTATCATCTTGAAAAATGATTTCATCATCCCCAAACATCAAAGTGAAAACTTGATGGGATAAGAAAAGTGTCCAAAATATCAACATAAACTTGTGCATTTATTGAAGATGTGATGACAGCCATCTCCCCAGTGCCTCTACCTGACATGCAGCCCCATATCATCAATGACTGTGGAAATTTGCATGTTCTCTTCAGGCAGTCATCTTTATAAATCTCATTGGAACGGCCCCAAACATAAGTTCCAGCATCATCACCTTGCCCAAAGCAGACTCGCGATTCATCACTGAATATGACTTTCATCCAGTCATCCACAGTCCATGATTGCTGTTCCTTAGCCCATTGTAACCTTGTTTTTTTCTGTTTAGGTGTTAATGATGGCTTTCGTTTAGCTTTTCTGTATGTATATCCAATTTCCTTTAGGCGGTTTCTTACCATTCGGTCACAGACGTTGACTCCAGTTTCCTCCCATTCGTTCCTCATTTGTTTTGTGCATTTCCTGTTTTGGAGACATTGCTTTAAGTTTCCCATCTTGATTCTTTAATGTCTTTCTTGGTCTACCAGTATGTTTGCCTTTAACAACCTACCCATGTTGTTTGTATTTTGTCCAGATTTTAGACACTGCCGACTGTGAACAACCAACATCTTTTGCAACATTGCGTGATGATTTACCCTCTTTTAAGAGTTTGATAATCCTCTCCTTTGTTTCAATTAACATCTATCATGTTGGAGCCATGATTCATGTCAGTCCACTTGGTGCAACAGCTCTCCAAGGTGTGATCACTCCTTTTTAGATGCAGACTAACGAGCAGATCTAATTTGATGCAGGTGTTATTTTTAGGTATGAAAATTTACAGGGTGATTCCATAATTTTTCCCTCAGAATTGAGTGATTCCATAATTTTTCCCCTATGTTTGGTTAAAAAAAGTAACCATTACTGACTACAACCTTTTTTTGTTCTGGATTTCTTTTAGTGTTTCTTAAAGCCAGAAAGTTGCCATTTGAAATGACTTTAGTTTTGTGCCATGTCTGTGATCTGCTTTCTTTCTCCAAAATTTAAACAACTGAATGAACATCCTCCAAGGCCGGTGATTCCAGGGGTTGTAGGTGATAATGCTGTTACTGCTCTCACACTGTTGTGATCTGAGGATGCTTGCACTTTATTTAGCAAATTGATTCAATCTAAAAAGTAGTCCTGCTTAAAGGGGTCCTTCACCTTGGAGGTCATTCACCTTGGGGGTCGATCACAAAATAAAGCAATTCTTACCTTACTGATCTCCCATTCCAACTCTGTGTGGTCACCCGGTGGTCTCTACTTCCTACTGCATTGATACTGTACTGATACTTGATCTGTGACCTCTGCAGCCAATCACTGGCTGAAAGTAGATCACCGCTCAATGATTGGTTTTGTCGTCATGTCGTTTGGATCAAGAGTGGTCAGGGAGTTGTGGTCAACTGGGGATGCTGGAAAAGTCACAATGACGGGGATTTATTTAATTTTTTTTTATTTTTATACATTTTTAACCTCTTTTCTTTAACCCCTCCACGATCTTTGACATACTTGTACTTGAAAAGTTGTGTCCCTGCCTTTGATGTGGGCTCGCATGCCAAGTAAAAAGTAAGAAATTTAAAAAAAAAATAAAAAAAATTACAATTTCAAATTATTCCTCTTTTACCCCATTGAAAATAAAACAATTTAAAAAAATACACATATCTGGTATCTCTGCATTCATAAAAGTTTGATCTATCAAAATATAAAATAAATTAATCCGATTAGTAAGCAACGTAATGAGAAAAAAAACCGAAACGCCAGGATTACGTTTTCATGGCTGCCACAACATTGCAATGAAATGCCATAACAGGTGATCAAAACATCGTATGTACCCCAAAATGGTATCATTAAAAAGCCATATTATGGCGCAATAAATGAGCCATCACACAGCATTATATGCCGAAAAATGAAAATGTTACGGGTATCGGTAAATGACCACACAAGCTAAATATTTTTTCTTACAAATGTCTGTTTTTTTTTCCACCACTTAAATTAAAAAAAAAAATACATGTTTGGTATCTGCATACTCATAACGAACTGGAAAATTATATTGCCAGGTCAGTATAGTGAACATAGTAAATAAAAAAAAAAACAAAATTGTGGAATTGCACTCTTTTGGCAATTTCAATGCACTTGGGTTTTTTTTCCACTTTGATAAAATGTACGGCGTCATTCAAAAGTACAACTGGTCCCAGAAAGACAAGCCTTCATAAGGCTAGGGAGGCGGAAAAAAATACAAAAGTTATGGCTCGGAAGAAGGGGAGAAAAACAAACAACTGAAAATCGCAAGTTCGTGAGGGGGTTAAAAGAATTTAAGTGTAAAAATAATATTATAGTTCTGTAACAAGTTGATAGAATGATATCATATTTCCAAATAATTCAGATATTGTCAGGAAAAATCCCGTATTCCGAATAGTATGGGTGGGGTTTATATTAATCAGGACAAAAAGTTGTAATTTTAGGGGTGTTTCTAGGGGGTCCCAGAGGCAGGGCTTAAATATATTGGGAAGTATGTGACAGGTGAGCATCGATTGTTGAGAAATGAGTCTCAAAAGTGACAAACGATCTGGCTGCCCTTCCTGTTATTACTTTTACAAAGAAATGCTCTAAGAAAAAGGAAAGATTCCGATATCTCTGATAGTTACCCAAAATAAAATGCAATGCCACTTTGCCATTTATACATTTTGTGTAACAGTCTTCTTTGAGCTTTATTGACCCTCCGGTAGGTCTGTCCTTATTTTCTTTATTAGGCTATGTGCACATGTTCAAGATTTCTTGCAGAAATTTCCTGAGCAAAACAGGACATTTTCTGCAAGAAATCCGCATGTGGTTTTTTGCTCGTTTTTCTTGCGTTTTTACCGCGTTTTTGGTGCATTTTTGGCGGATTTTTCCGAGGATTCCCAATGCAATAATACAGTGGGAAATCCGCAAAAAATCCGCAAAATTAATGAACATGTTGCGTTTTTTACCATGACGCGTTTTTTTAGCGGAAAAAAAAAACGCATCATGTCCACAAAAATTGCGGAATGCATTCTATATGATGGGATGCATAATGTATGCTTTTGTTTTTCGCGTTTTTATAGTGAAAAAAACACGAAAAATCTGCAACGTGTGCACACAGCCTCAATGTTGGTACAATATCCATCTCACCTTGGTTGCTGCAAAATATTAAAATGTAGTCATTGTGTTCTGGGTATAAAACAATTGTTTCCATTGTGCTCTGTTACTTACATTGTATCCTCTGAAGCCTTGTCAATGTTATAGAGATCCTTATGTTTCCGATGGCCCCTGGAATGTAGCACATTCTGGCTTGTATCAAATAGCAGTATGTGTTGCATTACCAGAAGTGACACCCGTCCTTACATGGTTGGTTACTATCAAGGTCAGTTTGGGGGCTTCCACTTCAGCTCTCCCTCCGGTGTCATAACACGAGACGATAGAAATGTAACATCCTCACAAGTCTCTAAGGAACGTGCGACACAATGCAAGGTTATTTCATGTTAGTCCAGAAAATAATATCACAAAGTGTGTTTGTCGTACAGTACAGACCAAAAGATTGGACACACCTTCTCATTCAAAGATTTTTCTGTATTATTTTTCATTCACACTGAAGGCATCAAAACTATGAATTAACACATGTGGAATTATACACTTAACAAAAAAGTGTGAAACAACTGAAATTATGTCTCATATTCTAAGTTCTTCAAAGTAGCCACCTTTTGCTTTGATGACTACTTTGCATACTCTTGGCATTCTCTTGATGAGCTTCAAGAGGTGCTGCTGATCCTAACTGTCAATCATCAGGCGCACACAACACCTTAGTAAACAAGAAGCTAGAAGTAAGAGAAGTGGTGCATTCCTGAAGAAAGAAGATGCAACAAACCCTATGAAGTTAGATTTGTCTGATTGCCAATGCAAAGACTAACTCAATTTGCAAAATACCTAATTTGCCCAAAGTGACCCTTGAAGCCCCAAAAAACATAATTCAATGTGCCAGCCACTAGTTATCTCCCTTCTTTCCACTGCCTGTTGTCAAATGCAATCCTTCTATAGCAGCAGAGATGCCTAGCCGGATTACCGAAAATCGACGACTGTTTCTCTGTTCCAATCTGTCAAGCAACATAGATCAGGGCTCTCATTTCAGGTCAGCCATTGGATAGTGCCTGGTATAATGCACGCTGGGGAGTGAAAGGAAGTCCCCACACCTATAGTGCCGACAATATGATGTTAAAGAGGAACCATCCACTGAAAGAATGGATCAAAAAGTTACAAAGCATGAGAATTAGGATCGCTCCTGGACATTTTAGACTAGAGTATGCATAAAATTATGTTTTATCTTGTTGTGGGGTATTATGATAGCAAGACCATGCTTTCACGCAGTCTGTTAGTGAGATCACAGGTATAAATTTAATGCTATCAGCACCAGTGTTCTTTTCTATAATTAAAACTATTCCCTTTGTTTTTATGCTACAGATCTCTAAACCCCTTGCTTACATTTACACAGCCATGCCAAACGTTAAAAAAGTTTAATATGGCGACCACAAAACGGAGGAGCTGAGATTACTGGAAAGAAATTTATTAAATGAAGATATGTAAATCTGTATCTTGTAAATGCTCCTTAGTGAATTCTATCATTTGACTTTATGGCTGTGTGAAGTGCAGCAGGCAATTTGGAGATCTGTAAAAGAAAAATCAGGCTCCACGCAGTACAAAGATACGTTCTAAAGTTAATCAACACAGAAATATGGAGCGGAAGACAAAATGATGATAATGGCTGGGGATACATGCAGCTGTAAATCTATCCGACAGTCAAACAAGAATATCATCTTGGGTTATATTTCTTGTCAAAACAAGTGGAAATAAAAAAAAAATATATATCCTCGAGAGCCGTATAATGACTGGAAATATAATTGAAGATTGTATTCTCCTATTTGATATTACAATTTATTTAAATTAAAAAAGGATTATGTAAAGGGATAATAAATTGTAATAAACTTTGCATGAAATTTAGAAGAAACTGTTGTATTTCTTTGAAAATCTCACCCTTTCTAAAATATATATATATATACACCAAGAAGCATTGTCAGACTAGGATGCCAAGGTTCAATGATTCTGAAGACCCACTGATCATCTACATGCAATTATTACAATATACTCATTCACAAATTTACTTTTCTTTCATATAATATACTAAGTACCGTATATACCGTACTCGAGTATAAGCCGACCCGAGTATAAGCCGAGACCCCTAATTTTGCCACAAAAAAACTGTGAAAACTTAATGACTCTAGTATAAGCCTAGGGTGGGAAATGCAGCAGCTACCGGTAAATGTCAAAAATAAAAATAGATACCAATAAAAGTAAAATTAATTGAGACATCAGTAGGTTGTTTTTGAATATCCATATTGAATCAGGAGCCCCATATAATGCTCCATAATGTTCATGATGAGCCCCATAAGCTGCTCCATAGAAAATATACCCCATGTAATGCTGCACAAAGGTTAATAATGGCCCCATAAGATGCTCCACAGAAACATTTGCCCCTTACAATCTACTATATAATTGTCTAAGGGTCACTTCCGTCTGTTTGTCCTTCTGTCTGTCTGTCACGGATATTCATTGGTCGCGGCCTCTGTCTGTCATGGAAATCCAAGTCGCTGATTGGTCATGGCAAAACGCCCATGACCATTGCCACGACCAATCAGCGTCACGCACAGTCCGGAAGAAAATGGCCGCTCCTTACTCCCCGCACTCAGTGCCCGGTGCCCACATACACCCCTCCGGTCACCGCTCACACAGGGTTAATGCCGGCGGTAACGGACCGCGTTATGCCGCAGGTAACTCACTCCGTTACCGCTGCTATTAACCCTGTGTGACCAAGTTTTTACTATTGACGCAGCCTATGCAGCGTCAATAGTAAAAACATCTAATGTTAAAAATAAATAAAAAAAAAAAATCATTATCACAAATCATTAGATACTCACCTTCCGCCGCCTTTCCGGTGGCAAGGATGGTCTTGGAGAAGGACCTGCCATGACGTCACGGTCATGTGACCGCGACGTCATCACAAGTCCTGCGCGCCTGCGCGAGCAGGACCTGCCGTGACGTCACGGTCACGTGACCGCGACGTCATTACACCCTGGGACCGGAAGCAGCCGCCTGCACCCCACACAGGCGACAGAACTACAAAGCGCCTGCGGAAGCTGAGTATATGAGCTGGGCAATATGCTATGTAGCTGGGCAATATACTATTTGACTGCCCAATATACTACGTGGCTGGGCAATATACTACGTGGCTCTTTGCTGTATACTACGTCACTGGGCAATATACTACGTCGCTGGGCAATATACTACGTCTCTGGGCAATATACTACGTCGCTGGGCAATATACTACGTCGCTAGGCAATATACTATGTCGCTTGGCAATATACTACGTCGCTGGGCAATATACTACGTGGCTGGGCAATATATTACGTGGCTGGGCAATATACTACGTGGCTGGGCAATATACTACGTGGCTGGGCAATATACTACGTGGACATACATATTCTAGAATACCCGATGCGTTAGAATCGGGCCACCATCTAGTGCTGTATAAAAGTTGATTATGACCCCATAAGATGCTCCATAGATTATGCCCCATACAATGCTGTGTAAAGGTTGATGGCCCCATAAGATGCTCCATAACTTTTGCCCCATAAGATGCTCCATAGACTATGCCCCATATGCAGTTGCTGCGATTAAAATAAAAAAATCACATACTCACCTTTCATCGCTCAGGTCCCCGGCACTTGCGATATTCACCTTACCCATTCCACCTCTGCGCGCCGCTCTGTCTTCCGGCTCTCTGACTGTTCAGGCAGAGGGCAATGCGCACTAACTACGTCATCGCGCCCTCTGACCTGAACAGGCGGAAGATGGAGCTGCACCCAGCGGTGGAACGGGGTCAGGTGAATATCATGCAATGCTCACCCTTCCCGTTATACTCACCTGCTCCCAGCGTGGTCCCTCACTGTCAGATGTTCTCCGGGAGCCGGCAGCTTCTTCCTATGTTCAGCTGTCATGTACCGCTCATTAAAGTAATGAATATGCGTCCATATTCATTACTTTCATGAGCGGTACCACGTGACCGCTGAACACAGGAAGAAGCTGCCGGCGCCCGGAGACCATCGGAGATGCAGGGACCGCACCAGGAGCAGGTGAGTATGTGACAGCCGCCGCTCCCTCTCCCACGCCGACCCCCTGGGACAACAACTCGAGTATAAGCCGAGAGGGGCACTTTCAGCCTAAAAAAATGGGCTGAAAATCTTGGCTTATACTTGAGTATATATGGTAGTTTGTTAAATGAAGGTTTAGATGCTGCTTTGTATATAGTGAATCAAATATATTGTGCCAACTACTGCTCGTATGTTGCACCTGTGCCTGCTGCCCCTCTTCCCTGATAGAGACGCCGACTTACTCATCACCACAGCCTCCATCCCATACTTCTCGCCTCAGCTGCTGATGCCTGGTGTGCCCCCACTGAGTGCAGACCCCCGAGCACTGTGCTTAGGTTGCGCGCACTTTCCTGTCCTTGTAAAGGGACAGCATGCACCGTCTTAAAGTGTTCCCAGCCAATGGCTGGGAGACACCCATTATTTAAATCACCTGCACCTGAAGGGAGGTGCCTGTGAAACATAGTAAGTTTGTTCCTAAACACTCTTGTTAGTTCTCAGGTCTTAAGGTACCTTCACACTAAGCGACTTTACAACGATAACGATAGCGATCCGTGACGTTGCAGCGTCCTGGATAGCGATATCGTTGTGTTTGACAGGCAGCAGCGATCAGGATCCCGCTGTGAGATCGCTGGTCGTTGCTGAAAATCCAGAACTTTATTTCGTCGTTGGATCTCCCGCTGACATCGCTGAATCGGTGTGTGTGACACCGATCCAGCGATGTCTTCACTGGTAATCAGGGTAAACATCGGGTTACTAAGCACAGGGCCGCGCTTAGTAACCCGATGTTTACCCTGGTTACCATTGTAAAAGTAAATAAAAAAACCACATACTCACATTCCGGTGCCCGGCGTCCGCTTCCCTGCACTCCTCCTGCATCCTGTGTAAGTGCCGGCCGTAAAGCAGAGCGGTGACGTCACCGCTCTGCTCTGTGGGAGATGCCGGAGATGTTCGGCGCTGACACAGGATGCAGGAGGAGTGCAGGGAAGCGGACGCCGGGCACCGGAACGTGAGTATGTGTTTTTTTTTTTACTTTTACAATGGTAATCAGGGTAAACATCGGGTTACTAAGCGAGGCCCTGCGCTTAGTAACCCGATGTTTACCCTGGTTACCAGGGGACTTTGGCATCATTGGTCGCTGGAGAGCCGTCTGTGTGACAGCTCTCCAGCGACCACACAACGACTAAACAGCGACGCTGCAGCGATCGGCATCGTTGTCTGTATCGCTGCAGCGTCGCTTAGTGTGAAGGTACCTTTAGTGCTCATATTCCTGTGTACATGGCTGTCTATCAGCCATGCCCATCTGTCTGCCTATTAGCCGTGCCTGCCTGTCTGTACATCAGCCAGTCCTGCACACGCCTGCCAGTTTTCATCTGTACATCAGCCGGTCCAGTCTGCACCTACCAGGGCTCATCTGTACATCAGCTGATCCAAACTGAATTCTTGGTTCCAGTGGTCCTACAGAGCCTGCGTACATCTAATATTCCTTCCTCCAGGCCGACCTTGCTACCCTACCCTACCCAAGGTCAGCCAGGTGGTCTTTGTTCTTGCCCTGCTTCGACTTCACTCTCCATTTTCGGCTGGCAGATAAAAACGTCAAGGAGGATGCTCTCTCCAGCTCCTTCCACGCTTCCAACCAGGAGGAGGACTCTGAACATATCATTGAGCCCTCCAAAATTATTACGGTCGCTCTGTTGGATTTGTCTCGTCTACCTTCTGGAGAGACTTACATTGCAGAATATGGTAGGAAAAGAGTTCTTCTGTGGGGTCACGACTAAGTTAACTGGTCATGTCGGACAGAAGAAAACAGCTCTCCTCATTCCCCAACATTATTGGTGGCCGACCCTGCGTAAGGATATTGCTAATTTCGTATCTGCCTGTCCCTCTTGTGCCCAAAAGAAGACTCCGAAACAGCTCCCGACCGGTCGGTTACTTAATACCATCTGCTCCTTGGCAGCAAATTGCAATGATTTTATTACTGATCTTCCTGTATTGGCCAGGTGTACTGTCATCTGGGTGGTAGTGGATCAAGATGTCCCATTTCATTCCACTGCCCGGTAAAAGTTGTGATCCCTGTAAATGGGTTAATGGGTGAAAACCAGGGAATCCATTTTCTTCTGCAGCTTGGCTATAGGCAGCCAAAATGGAATTACGATGTAAACTGTCCACCACCGCTGGATCTATTTACACAGGAACATGCAGAATTTTCTTATGAGATAATACTAGTTTTAGATAGCATAACACTGTGACAGAATGGCACTGACTCTCCATTTCTCCAGTACTTCAGAGACAGAGAAGATTGCCTCTCATCTTTACACTTCCAGAGTGACTTGTTTTGCATTTACCTGTGCAATTCATGTAATAAACCGCACTTCTAGGGATATTACATACTCACAGCTACAAAAGCACTGAAGTGTCATATGCTACAGGGGCAGCCCCAGCGTCCCCTCACATCCATATCATTATTTCTGCTTACAACTTATCTCTTGCCAAATAAGAAAACATCTCTGTACTCTTGGATCCTTACTTTGAATGTGAAGTCTTTCTTTTAAGCTTTTCTAGTTCATTTTCTGGCACAGGAGGAAGCAGTCATCTGGCAGATGTTATCCATTGACATGACCTGGTCCATCGGTCACATCAGAGATGTATTGTTACTGTCCAGGAGTCCTGGGAAGAGTCTCCTAGCTGCTGGCAATGGCGGCTATTATTTGGATTGGCCAACCTGTTAATGCATCACATGTGTATCACACCGCAACGAAGATGGGGAATAGTATCAGGTAGGAGGCGATTCTCAGATCTTCCATCCAGCGGCCACATCAGAGAACCGTGGCTACTGTTCAGGAGTCCTGGGAACAGTCTCCCAGCTGCTAGAAATGGCGGCTCTCCTTTGGATTAGCCAACCTAGCAATGCATCACACCACAACGAAGATGGGGAATATGATCCTATAGCTTTACCAAAAGCATGATGCCCCATAACAGACATAACATCATTAGAGCACTATCAACGGACATCGATTGCAGGTATGAACAAAAAGGGGGGACAAATATTGTCCGCATAAGAATTAATAGAGATTACAATAACATATAAATTCCACAGATCCCATGTTCATAGTACTGCGCTGAGTCCATGGCACTATATCCAGAGTTCTTGCAGTGACAAACAATGCTCCAAAATGCAGGGGGATCATCCTCTTTATTCATCATTTGGTCAGCCAGAGATCCAATTAGTACAAGATAAACATATTTACACAAAATGGGAGGGGAAGGATGTCAATGAGAAAACTGCAATCAAGAAAAAACATAAATGAATAAAACCACAAACAACAATTAAAAAGGGGAAGAGGAAAAGAAAAGGAACATAAAGTCACTTGTACTGAACACCCCTATAGAAAAGGAACAAAAGACAATTTTTCATTGAGGCCATGCGGGGTCATGGACTCCAACGATACTATCCAGCGGCATTCCAACTGCGCTAATATGCGCTTTATATCACCACTAGTGTTGAGCATTCCGATACCGCAAGTATCGGGTATCGGCCGATACTTGCGGGTATCGGAATTCCGATACCGAGATCCGATACTTTTGTGGTATCGGGTATCGGTATCGAAACAACATTAATGTGTAAAAGAAAGAATTAAAATAAAAAATATTGCTATACTCACCTCTCCGACGCAGCCTGGACCTCACCGAGGGAACCGGCAGCGTTGTTTGCTTAAAATGCGCACGTTTCCTTCCTCCCGTGACGTCACGGCTTGTGATTGGTCGCGTGCCGCCCATGTGGCCGCGACGCGACCAATCACAGCAAGCCATGACGTAATTTTCAGGTCCTGAATGCCTAATTCTAGGCATTCAGGATTTTAAAATTACGTTCCGGCTTGTGATTGGTCGCGTCGCGGTCACATGGGTGACGCGACCAATCACAAGCCATGATGTCACGGGAGGCAGGAAACGCGCGCATTTTAAACTTACGTCACGGCTTGTGATTGGTTGCGTGCCGCCCATGTGGCCGCGACGCGACCAATCACAGCAAGCCGTGACGTAATTTCAGGTCCTGAATGCCTATTTCTAGGCATTCAGGATTTTAAAATTAAGTTCCGGCTTGTGATTGGTCGCGTCGCGGTCACATGGGCGACGCGACCAATCACAAGCCGTGACGTAAGTTTAAAATGCGCGCGTTTCCTGCCTCCCGTGACGTCACGGCTTGTGATTGGTCGCGTCACCCATGTGACCGCGACGCGACCAATCACAAGCCGGAACGTAATTTTAAAATCCTGAATGCCTAGAAATAGGCATTCAGGACCTGAAATTACGTCACGGCTTGCTGTGATTGGTCGCGTCGCGGCCACATGGGCGGCACGCAACCAATCACAAGCCGTGACGTAAGTTTAAAATGCGCGCGTTTCCTGCCTCCCGTGACGTCACGGCTTGTGATTGGTCGCGTCGCCCATGTGACCGCGACGCGACCAATCACAAGCCGGAACGTAATTTTAAAATCCTGAATGCCTAGAATTAGGCATTCAGGATTTTAAAATTACGTTCCGGCTTGTGATTGGTCGCGTCGCGGTCACATGGGCGACGCGACCAATCACAAGCCGTGATTAGGCATTCAGGACCTGAAAATTACGTCACGGCTTGCTGTGATTGGTCGTGTCGCGGCCACATGGGCGGCACGCAACCAATCACAAGCCGTGACGTCACGGGAGGAAGGAAACGCGCGCATTTTAAGCAAACAACGCTGCCGGTTCCCTCGGTGAGGTCCAGGCTGCGTCGGAGAGGTGAGTATAGCAATATTTTTTATTTTAATTCTTTATTTTACACATTAATATGGTTCCCAGGGCCTGAAGGAGAGTTTCCTCTCCTTCAGACCCTGGGAACCATCAGGGATACCGTCCGATACTTGAGTCCCATTGACTTGTATTGGTATCGGGTATCGGTATCGGATTAGATCCAATACTTTGCCGGTATCGGCCGATACTTTCCGATACCGATACTTTCAAGTATCGGACGGTATCGCTCAACACTAATCACCACCCCTAATGCCAGAATGGACCCGATCAATACCCCATATTTTCAAAGCATCTGGATTGCAGTCATGGTGTAACTTAAAATGTCTCGGGATGGTTTTTTAACTCTGAGACATCATCAGCATCCCTGGCAGCCATGATGTCCCTAACATGTTCCCTGGCCCTGACATGGAATTCACGAGAAGTAAGGCCTACATAAATGGATGGGGAATAGTATCAGATAGGAGGTGGTTCTCAGAGCTCCCATCCATCAGTCACATCAGAGAACTGTGGCTACTGTCCAGGAGACCTGGGAACAGTCTCCTAGCTGTTGGCAATGGCGGCTCTTCTTTGGATTGGCCAACCTGGCAATGCATCACATGTGCATCACACCGCAACGAAGATGGGGAATAGTATCAGGTAGGAGGCGATTCTCAGATCTTCCATCCAGCAGCCACATCAGAGATCTGTAGCTATTGTCCAGGAGTCCTTGGAACAGTCTCCTAGCTGCTGGCAATGGCGGCTCTACTTGGATTAGCCAACCTGGCAATGCATCACATGTGTGTAATGCTGCAAGGATGATGAGGAATCTTTCAAGTAGGAGCCGTTTCTCAGGGCTCCCATCTAGAGGCCACAGTTTATTGTTGTGGCTGCTGGACCGGGTCCCGTAGATCTTTTTGCATTATCTCTAGTTGTCAGCCATTTTAGCACTTTTGTACCGTAACTGCTTTATTGTCACCTGGTCACTATGAAGATCTCTCCTTCTCCTCTTAGGTTCACTTTCATGGTACAGAAACATTCCCATCTGTGCCTGCGGTGACGTTATTTAGGCAGACAGGAATTACTGTAACTTTCTACTTTGGTTTTATAGAAATAAATATAGTTGACTGCCTGGCACAGAGATACATGAAAATTAGGGTAAAGTTGGCCGAACACAAGAAATAGAAGTTGGTTGATTGTTGAACAACTGTTGAATGTTTTGCTGACAAAAAACTGATGAAACTCTGATGTTAAAAACTGACACACTGACCAAATACTTACGGTATGTAATGCATTTTTACATTTGTATGATATCCATATGACATCTGTTTTTTACATAAACAATATAAAAAGTAATAAAAAGTTAAATACAGTTTCCTGTGTTAATAATTAAAATGGATTCGTAAAATCAGATGTGATGCGGATGGTAACAGCACTTGGATGTTTAATACACTTGTCTGAACATGCTCTTACTCGTATAGTATATGAGTGAGATGCAATGAAAAAATACGCGTAAGCCATTGGTACTGATGTCACATGTTTTTGGCCATTTCTAACATGCACTAATAAATTAGATTAGCCTCTTCACCCCCAGCCTGTTTGCACCTTCTTGACAAGGCAACATTTTACAATTCTGACCAGTGTCTCTTTATGTGGTAATAACTCTGGAACGCTTCAACAGACCCCAGTGATTCTGAGATTTCTTTTTTTTTTCGAGTCATGTTATACTTCATGATAGTGGTAAAATTTGTTTGATATCACTTGCGTTTATTTGTGAAAATATCGGAAATTTGGCAAAAATTTTGCAATTTTCAAACTTTTAATTCTTGCCGTTAAATCAGAGAGATATGACACACAAAATAGTTAATAACATTTCCCATATGTCTACTTTACATCAGCACAATTTTTGAAACATGATTTTTTTTGTTAGGAAGTTAGAAGGGTTAAAAGTTGACTAGCGATTTCAAATTTTTCCAACAAAATTTTTAAAACCATTTTTTTAGGGCTTTGAGGGACCTATAGGAAAAAAAATACCCAAAAGTGACACCATTCTAAAAACTGACCCTCTTAAAGTCCTAAGAGTATGTGCACACAATCAGGAATTGGCAGCACTTTGAACACAACACATGTCGACTGTGTCCTAAGAGCTGCCAACTATTGAACGCAGGTGAAACCGCACGTGTTCATTGAGATATACGTATTTACCGCGTCCAATGCATTGTATGGGTGAAACTTATCTTGCAGAGGCTCATGTCTCCGCAAAATAAATAGACATGCTACAGTCTGGAAAGACTCGTCGCATGTCCGTCGCTGCTGGCGTCTCTGGACGCATAGTGGGCATGGGATTTCTTGAAATCCCATCCATTATGCTGTAACATCTGGACTCTGTGGGTTGGACGCTGCGCAAGTAAGAAACTTCCAACCTTCAGCATTTACTGATCATGTGCACATATCCTCAAAATCAAATTCAAGAAGTTTGGATGGAAAAAATAAACATTTTACTTTTTTCTCTAAAAATTTACTTTAGCCCCATTTTTATATTTTCACCAGGGTAAGAGGAAAAAGTGCTCCACCTAATTTGTTGTGAAAATTGTCCTGAGTACTCTAATACCTCATATGTTGGTGGAAAACTACTGTTTGGGTGCATGGCAGGGCTCAGAAGGGAAGGAGCACAGTTTGACTTTTTGAACACAAAAATGGCTGGAATCAAGAGCGGACACCATGGGCCTAAACCAGGGCCGGACTGGGACTAAAATTCAGCCCTGGCATTTGAAGTTACACAGGCCCACTTGTCACATGGTGACTGTATAATATCTTTGTACACTTGTAGGCAGGGCCGGTTTTAGGCAAAGTGGGGCCCTAGGCAAAGTTTAAAATGGGTCCCCAAATGCTAACATATTGCACATCACACAAAAGCATTTCTGTTGTATTTACGTGCGCTGAGTTCAGGCCACTAAATGAGTTTGATCGACAATAAGGAAGTTGTTCAACGCTTGTTTCCCGGCCTCTTTCCACCAGCTGAGGAATAATGATGAGACAGAACGATCACTAATAGATCACCATACAGTATCATGTTTTCAGCAGCACATCTACAGTTTACACTGGCAATGTGCTGCTGACAACAAGGCTTTTTGTTCCAGCAAAAACAATCCGAATATGCAGCATTTTACTTGTTTAGTAAAATACACCCCATAGTCCTCCATATATTATAATGTGCTCCATAGTCCTCCATATAGTATAATACACTCCCTATAGTCCTCCATATATTAAAATACACTGCTCAGTCCTCCACATAGTATAATACACTCCTCATAGTCCTCCATATAGCATAATACAATCCTCATAGTCCTCCATATAGCATAATACAATCCTCATAGTGCTCCATATAGTATAATGCACCGCCACAGTCATCCATGTAGTACAATTCACTTCCCATAGTATAATGCACCCCATAGTTCTTCATATAGTATAACGTATTCCCCATAGTCCTCGATACAGTATAATGCAGCCCACATATAGTATAATGCAGCCACCCCAGAGTATAATGCAGCCACCCCAGAGTATAATGCAGCCACCCCAGAGTATAATCCAGCCACCCCAGAGTATAATGCAGCCACCCCACAGAGTATAATGCAGCCACCCCAGAGTATGTAACCCCCATAGAATATAATACAGCCCACCTCCCCATAATATATAATGTAGCCCCCCATAGAATATAATGCAGCCCCCCATAGTATATAACGCAGCCTCCCCCATAGAATATAATATACCCCCACAATAGTATATAACACAGCCACATAGTACATAACATGGCCTCCCCCATAGAATATAATATACTCCCCATAGTATATAGCAAAGCCCGCATATTATATAGCACAAACCGCATAGTATACAGCACAGCCTGCATACTATAGCACAGCTCGCGTAGTAGATAACACAGCCCACACAGCAGTATTCAGCACAGACCACACAGTAGTATACAGCACAGACCACACAGTAGTATACAGCACAGACCACACAGTAGTATACAGCACAGCCCACGTAGAAGTATACAGCACAGTCCACACAGTAGTATACAGCACAGCCCACAGAGTAATATATACAGCACAGCCCACAAAGTAATATATACAGCACAGCCCACAAAGTAATATATACAGCACAGCCCACAGAGAACTATACACAGCACAGCCCACAGAGAACTATATACAGCACAGCCCACAGAGAACTATATAAAGCACAGCCCAGAGTACTATATACAGCACAGCCCAGAGTACTATATAAAGCACAGCCCAGAGAGTACTATATACAGCACAGCCCAGAGAGTACTATATACAGCACAGCCCACAGAGTACTATATACAGCACAGCCCACAGAGTACTATATACAGCACAGCCCACAGAGTACTATACACAGCACAGCCCACAGAGTACTATATACAGCACAGCCCACAGAGTACTATATACAGCACAGCCCACAGAGTACTATATACAGCACAGCCCACAGAGTACTATATACAGCACAGCCCACAGAGTACTATATACAGCACAGCCCACAGAGTACTATACACAGCACAGCCCACAGAGTACTATATACAGCACAGCCCACAGAGTACTATATACAGCACAGCCCACAGAGTACTATATACAGCGCAGCCCACAGAGTACTATATACAGCACAGCCCACAGAGAACTATATACAGCACACAGTAGTATACAGCACAGAGCACAGCCCACAGAGAACTATATACAGCCCACAGTAGTATACAGCACAGAGTACAGCCCACAGAGAACTATATACAGCACAGAGCACAGCCCACAGAGAACTATATACAGCCCACAGTAGCATACAGCACAGAGCACAGCCCACAGATAACTATATACAGCCCACAGTAGTATACAGCACAGAGCACAGCCCACAGAGAACTATATACAGCACAGAGCACAGCCCACAGATAACTATATACAGCCCACAGTAGTATACAGCACAGAGCACAGCCCACAGAGAACTATATACAGCACAGAGCACAGCCCACAGAGAACTATATACAGCCCACAGCAGTATACAGCACAGAGCACAGCCCACAGAGAACTATATACAGCCCACAGCAGTATACAGCGCAGAGCACAGCCCACAGAGAACTATATATAGCACAGAGCACACAGTAGTATACAGCACAGAGCACAGCCCACAGAGAGCTATATACAGCCCACAGCAGTATACAGCACAGAGCATAGCCCACAGAGAACTATATACAGCCCACAGCAGTATACAGCACAGAGCACAGCCCACAGAGAACTATATATAGCACAGAGCACACAGTAGTATACAGCACAGAGCACAGCCCACAGAGAGCTATATACAGCCCACAGCAGTATACAGCACAGAGCACAGCCCACAGAGAACTATATACAGCCCACAGTAGTATACAGCACAGAGCACAGCCCACAGAGAGCTATATACAGCCCACAGTAGTATACAGCACAGAGCACAGCCCACAGAGAACTATATACAGCCCACAGCAGTATACAGCACAGAGCACAGCCCACAGAGAACTATATACAGCCCACAGCAGTATACAGCACAGAGCACAGCCCACAGAGAACTATATATAGCACAGAGCACACAGTAGTATACAGCACAGAGCACAGCCCACAGAGAGCTATATACAGCCCACAGCAGTATACAGCACAGAGCACAGCCCACAGAGAACTATATACAGCCCACAGTAGTATACAGCACAGAGCACAGCCCACAGAGAACTATATACAGCCCACAGCAGTATACAGCACAGAGCACAGCCCACAGAGAACTATATACAGCCCACAGCAGTATACAGCACAGAGCACAGCCCACAGAGAACTATATATAGCACAGAGCACACAGTAGTATACAGCACAGAGCACAGCCCACAGAGAGCTATATACAGCCCACAGCAGTATACAGCACAGAGCACAGCCCACAGAGAACTATATACAGCCCACAGTAGTATACAGCACAGAGCACAGCCCACAGAGAACTATATACAGCCCACAGCAATATACAGCACAGAGCACAGCCCACAGAGAACTATATACAGCCCACAGCAGTATACAGCACAGAGCACAGCCCAAAGAGAACTATATATAGCACAGAGCACACAGTAGTATACAGCACAGAGCACAGCCCACAGAGAGCTATATACAGCCCACAGCAGTATACAGCACAGAGCACAGCCCACAGAGAACTATATACAGCCCACAGTAGTATACAGCACAGAGCACAGCCCACAGAGAGCTATATACAGCCCACAGCAGTATACAGCACAGAGCACAGCCCACAGAGAACTATATACAGCCCACAGCAGTATACAGCACAGAGCACAGCCCACAGAGAACTATATACAGCCCACAGCAGTATACAGCACAGAGCACAGCCCACAGAGAACTATATACAGCCCACAGCAGTATACAGCACAGAGCACAGCCCACAGAGAACTATATACAGCCCACAGTAGTATACAGCACAGAGCACAGCCCACAGAGAACTATATACAGCCCACAGCAGTATACAGCACAGAGCACAGCCCACAGAGAACTATATACAGCCCACAGCAGTATACAGCACAGAGCACAGCCCACAGAGAACTATATACAGCCCACATCTCTTCTCTTCCTCCCCTCACCTCCTCCGAGAATGGCCCCACAGTCCAGAAAAAAAAAAAACTCTCCTCACCTCTCCTCGTGCCCAGCGTTGCTTCCTGGTTCCTGCTCCTGTCTCAGCAGCTGCAGTCTGCCCGGGACACAGCAGGTGCGCGATGATATGACATCATCGCGCACCCGCAGTGTCAGAGGCAGAGCGGGGAATGATGGGAGAGGAGCGTCTGTAGACGCTCTCTCCTCCATCATTGCATTCAACTGTACCGGCGTCTATACGCCGGTATAGTTGAATGCGACGGCGGGGGCGGCGGATTGAGCGGCCCACCACTGGCACCGGCCCTTCTGGCATTTGCCAGAAGTGCCCTATGGCCAGTCCGGCCCTGGCCTAAACAGAGAAAACCCCCCACCATTGTCCCCTGTCATGATCTCAATGGCAAGAGATCATAGCATCAGCATATATAGGAACTAGCTCTTGGAAGATGGAAACTGAGCTGACCATGAACTAAACCTAACGCACAACTAGCAGTGGCCGGGTAGCATGCCTACGTTGATTCTAGATGCCCAGCACCAGCCGGAGGACTAAATAATGCTAGCAGAGGAAAATATAAGTCCTAGCTCACCTCTAGAGAAATACCCCGAAAGGAGACAGAGGCCCCCCACATGTATTGGCGGTGAATTAAGATGAAATAACAAACGTAGTATGAAAATAGGCTTAGCAAATTTGAGGTCCACTTACTACATAGCAGAAGACAGAAAGGACACTTTCATGGTCAGCTGAAAACCCTATCAAAACACCATCCAGAAATTACTTTAAAACTCTGGCATTAACTCATAACACCAGAGTGGCAATTCCTGTTCACAAGAGCTTTCCAGACACAGTAACGAAACTACAGCTGTGAACTGGAACAAAAATGCAAAAACAAACATGGACAAGAGTCCAACTTATCTAGTAGTTGTCTAGGAGCAGGAACAAGCACAGAGAGGCTTCTGATAACATTGTTGACCGGCAAGCAACTAACAGAGCAGCAAGGTTATATAGCGACTCCCACATCTTGATGGGAACAGGTGAACAGAGAAGATGAAGACACCAGTTCAATTCCACCAGTAGCCACCGGGGGAGCCCAGAATCCAAATTCACAACAGTACCCCCCCCCTCAAGGAGGGGGCACCGAACCCTCACCAGAACCACCAGGGCGATCAGGATGGGCCCTATGAAAGGCACGAACCAGATCAGAGGCATGAACATCAGATGCATTCACCCAAGAATTATCCTCCTGGCCGTATCCCTTCCACTTGACCAGATACTGGAGTCTCCGTCTGGAAACACGAGAGTCTAAGATTTTCTCCACAACGTACTCCAACTCACCCTCAACCAACACCGGAGCAGGAGGCTCAACGGAAGGCACAACCGGTACCTCATACCTGCGCAATAATGACCGATGAAAAACGTTATGAATAGAAAAGGATGCAGGGAGGTCCAAACGGAAGGAAACAGGGTTAAGAATCTCCAATATCTTATACGGGCCGATAAACCGAGGCTTAAACTTAGGAGAAGAGACCCTCATAGGGACAAAACGAGAAGACAACCACACCAAATCCCCAACACAAAGCCGAGGACCAACACGACGGTGGCGGTTGGCAAAAAGCTGAGTCTTCTCCTGGGACAACCTCAAATTGTCCACCACCTGCCCCCAGATCCGATGCAATCTCTCCACCACAGCATCCACTCCAGGACAATCCGAAGATTCCACCTGACCAGAGGAAAATCGAGGATGAAACCCCGAATTACAGAAAAACGGGGACACCAAAGTGGCAGAGCTGGCCCGATTATTGAGAGCGAACTCCGCCAATGGCAAAAAAGCAACCCAATCATCCTGGTCAGCAGACACAAAACACCTCAGATATGTCTCCAGGGTCTGATTAATCCGCTCGGTCTTGCCATTCGTCTGAGGATGGAAAGCGGACGAAAAAGATAAATCTATGCCCATCCTAGCACAGAATGCCCGCCAAAATCTAGACACGAATTGGGTCCCTCTGTCAGAAACGATATTCTCAGGAATACCATGCAAACGAACAACATTTTGAAAAAACAGAGGAACCAACTCGGAAGAAGAAGGCAACTTGGGCAGAGGAACCAAATGGACCATCTTAGAGAAACGGTCACACACCACCCAGATGACAGACATCTTCTGAGAAACAGGCAGATCTGAAATAAAATCCATCGAGATGTGCGTCCAAGGCCTCTTAGGAATAGGCAAGGGCAACAACAATCCACTAGCCCGAGAACAACAAGGCTTGGCCCGAGCACAAACGTCACAAGACTGCACAAAGCCTCGCACATCTCGTGACAGGGAAGGCCACCAGAAGGACCTTGCCACCAAATCCCTGGTACCAAAAATGCCAGGATGACCTGCCAACGCAGAAGAATGAACCTCAGAGATGACTCTACTGGTCCAATCATCAGGAACAAACAGTTTATCAGGTGGGCAACGATCAGGTCTATCCGCCTGAAACTCCTGCAAGGCCCGCCGCAGGTCTGGAGAAACGGCTGACAATACCACTCCATCCTTAAGGATACCTGTGGGCTCAGAGTTACCAGGCGAGTCAGGCTCAAAACTCCTAGAAAGGGCATCCGCCTTAACATTCTTAGAACCCGGTAGGTATGACACCACAAAATTAAACCGAGAGAAAAATAATGACCAGCGCGCCTGTCTAGGATTCAGGCGCCTGGCGGTCTCAAGATAAATCAAATTTTTGTGGTCAGTCAATACCACCACCTGATGTCTGGCCCCCTCAAGCCAATGGCGCCACTCCTCAAAAGCCCACTTCATGGCCAAAAGCTCCCGATTCCCAACATCATAATTCCGCTCAGCGGGCGAAAATTTACGGGAAAAGAAGGCACAAGGCCTCATCACGGAGCAGTCAGAACTTTTCTGCGACAACACTGCCCCAGCTCCGATCTCAGAAGCGTCGACCTCAACCTGAAAAGGTAGAGCAACATCAGGCTGACGCAACACAGGGGCAGAGGAAAAACGGCGCTTAAGCTCCCGAAAGGCCTCCACAGCATCAGGGGACCAATCAGCAACATCAGCACCCTTCTTAGTCAAATCGGTCAATGGCTTAGCAATATCCGAAAAACCAGCAATAAATCGACGATAAAAGTTAGCAAAGCCCAAAAATTTCTGAAGACTCTTAAGAGAAGAGGGCTGCGTCCAATCACAAATAGCTTGAACCTTGACAGGATCCATTTCAATGGAAGAGGGGGAAAAAATATATCCCAAAAAGGAAATCCTCTGTACCCCAAAAACACACTTAGAACCCTTCACACACAAAGAATTAGACCGCAAAACCTGAAAAACCCTCCTGACTTGCTGGACATGAGAGTCCCAGTCATCTGAAAAAATCAGAATATCATCCAGATACACAATCATAAATTTATCCAAATAATCGCGAAAAATATCATGCATAAAGGACTGGAAAACTGACGGAGCATTTGAAAGACCAAAAGGCATCACTAAATACTCAAAGTGGCCCTCGGGCGTATTAAATGCGGTTTTCCACTCATCCCCCTGCCTGATTCGCACCAAATTATACCCCCCACGAAGGTCAATCTTAGAGAACCACTTGGCCCCCTTTATGCGAGCAAACAAATCAGTCAGCAACGGCAATGGGTATTGATATTTAACAGTGATTTTATTCAAAAGCCGATAATCAATACATGGTCTCAAAGAGCCGTCTTTTTTTGACACAAAGAAAAAACCGGCTCCTAAGGGAGATGACGATGGACGAATATGTCCCTTTTCCAAGGACTCCTTTATATATTCACGCATAGCAGCATGTTCAGGCACAGACAGATTAAATAAACGACCCTTTGGGTATTTACTACCCGGGATTAAATCTATGGCACAATCGCACTCTCGGTGCGGAGGTAACGAACCAAGCTTGGATTCTTCAAAGACGTCACGATAGTCAGACAGGAACTCAGGAATTTCAGAGGGAATAGATGATGAAATGGAAACCACAGGTACATCCCCATGAGCCCCCTTACATCCCCAGCTCAACACAGACATAGCTCTCCAGTCGAGGACTGGGTTGTGAGATTGCAGCCAAGGCAATCCTAGCACCAAATCATCATGTAGATTATACAGCACCAGAAAGCGAATAATCTCCTGGTGATCCGGATTAATACGCATAGTTACTTGTGTCCAGTATTGTGGTTTATTATTAGCCAATGGGGTGGAGTCAATCCCCTTCAGAGGAATAGGAGTCTCCAAAGGCTCTAAATCATACCCACAGCGTTTGGCAAAGGACCAATCCATAAGACTCAAAGCGGCGCCAGAGTCGACATAGGCGTCCGTGGTAATAGATGACAAAGAGCAAATCAGGGTCACAGATAGAATAAACTTAGACGGTAAGGTGCAAATGGAAACAGATTTACCAAGCTTTTTAGTGCGCTTAGAGCATGCTGATATACAGGGGCGGAACTACCGGGGTCGCAGAGGTCGCGGCTGCACCAGGGCCCGGGCCCAAAAGAGGGCCCGGTGCCGCCGCGACCTCTGCGACCTCGGTAGTCCGCCGTGGGCGCAGCTTACCGGGCCGCCGCCAGGATGAATCGCAGGCTGAGCGGCCGGTCACTGTGGGGGCAGGCCGTGCGGCGCCGCGTCACGTTCCTCGGCTCCTCCTCCTCCTTTTCGCGGGGCTGCCAGGCGCGCGCGCGCTGCCTGGGGGACTTCGAGCGCCGCGGTGAAGGTACGTGCCGGCCCGGCACCATTCTGTTTTTGGGTGTGGCGGGGCCGGGCCCCATTAAAGCAGAATGAAACCCAGGTCAGGGTGGGGGAAGCCCTCCTGCTGGGCTTTCCTCACACCCTGACCTGGGCTTCATTCTGATTTAATGGTTGCATAGAAGCAGATGGCCAGGTAGAGAGAAGCCAGCAGCTGCTACCACACGAGACACGCTGAGAAACCAGCTGAGCCCACCCAACTGGGCAGTTAGTCCCTCCTGGATCTCGCACACCTAACCTTCCTTGTCTCCTTTTTTTTCAGGTACCCATTCTGTAGGAAGCAAGTGGTGGGATTCTAACCCAGGTGGACACCCTCTTCCTCTACAACCTCTGGAGCCGGTGAGTATTTATTCTTCTTTCACTGCCAGGGAGGGGATTGTTCTTCTGGTTTAAAGAAAAGCGGTGTTTCTCTAATCAGTATGAGGACCCGATTAGTGATGTGCCATTCTGCGCTTCCTTGCCCCACAGGAAGGGCACACTACAAACCTGTTGGTCCTTGGGAGAGGTACCACCTGCTTGCCTTTACCATCCTTGTTGTGTGAGGTTTTTGTAAGCACGCATGGACCACACAACTTGGTCCAGACCACACAACATGGACCAGACAAAGTCTGTTGTGTCCGAGGATGGGGGTTCCTTGCTTACCTTTCCATTATATGCAAGTGTCTCCACTGGCAATTAGTGGGTGGTGATCTGCTCACACTCTTCCTAGGGACCTGTTCACACCTATGATTTTTCTTTGCAGTCATGTTGCACTTAAAGGGATACTACAAACACAGGTGATCCCTGTTTCTATGAAAGGAGTAGCAAGTAAAAAACTGATCAACCGTGTAGGATCCCTTTAAATGGAACACGACGGCAAAGCAAAAGCTTGTGTGAACAGGGCCTAATTGTGGGGATCAGATCTACTGCCGCCCTGTATTTAATTTGTAATCTAGGGACAGCTGCTGATACTGGAGGGCATGGGATTGGCTTCCTTTCTCCGTTATTACTTGTGTTTTGTAGATGTTTATCTGTTCATAATATTAATTGGGATGTTCTTCCATCAGCACCCCAGGTCTTAAAGCTGAAGAGCTGCAGTCTACTCCAGTGACCCAATCACCCAATTAGGAAGACTTTGCCTCTTAGCACACAGGTAAGAAAGATGCTACTGGACTTTTTAAACTATTCACTGAATTTTCCCTCCAATAAACTTTTTTTTGTTTTCCACTGTGTGCAGTTAATTCTCTGATCTCTGTATAACTTCTGTAGGGGGCAGCAGTGGCATAATGGTTAGGCAGTTGATCTGTGAGCAGATGGTGACAGGTGCGATTCCCGGCTGGGATGACTAAAACTGCAGTGTCCTTGAGCAAGGGTCCTAACCTACAATTGCTCCCTGGGCACCATCATAAAGCAGCCTTAACTATTTATGGAATGTAAAATTTTCAATGTTTCTATTCAAAGCTTCAGTTTTCTAGTGCAATTTTACAAACTCCCATCTCCAGTTAAAACCTGCCTGACTCAGACTAAACACTTGGGGAAATCCTTATTTAGGATACCCCATGCTGGCCCGGGTCAGTGTCACGCACTACCTAACCCTCCCCCTCCCCCCCCCCCCCCCCCGCCCACATACTGATTGCTGATATCTCCACTGGGATCCCAGGACCAGGTGAGTTGTCAGGATGTGGCATACCATGACCTACCATATGGTATAGTGCTACAAAAAAGGAGCTAGCTTTATTTCTCTGAACATGAATATCAGTGACGACTATTGTATAGGAGCCTCCACCAGAATTCCTCCCTTGAATGTATATGCATTCTAGGCTCTCCAACCATTACCCATGTTCTTGTGAGAGAAGTCCTCACACTGCCAACCCCCACTTGGTGCATCCACTTTTGGGATGCACTGAAGCATGAAACTTGGGTGCCCTAGTTGAACTTACCTGTCCCCATACCACTGCAATCCCCCCTACAAGTGCTCAAACCGCCCTGTGAAACTGTATTGGGGAGCCATGGGATGCATTCCCCCCCCCCCCCACCACATACATTGGTTTTGTGTATCTGCAATTCTTTTAAATGTAATGGCTGCAGTTATTGCGTGGTATATACAATTGCTCTGTTTGAACTTTCTTTGTGTCTATATTTAGGGTTTAACACCTGGATTTATTTTTCAAATTTCATTTTCAGATTGTTTAACTTTTATAACAGTTCATATCCACCATGTCCTCTTACCATCATTTGAGTGGCTCACAAAAACGTTAAAAAAAAAGGGAAGATGAACATAAAGTTCAAAAATTCCCAAAAATAAGCAGTTTCTTCTCGCAGACAGCTACTGCTTCTGCATCTGCTGCTACAGACACTGTAACTGGTCAACGTGAGGAGATGATTGACAGCCCTAGCACTTCTACAGTTGCTGAAAGCTCTCAATCACCTTTAGGGGTGGAAAGTGCCCACACTGAAGCATGTAGCAACCAAACAAGCAGCACATCTGATGTGCAAGAAACAATAAAGGATACAGGCACCAGCTCTGCCTCCATAGAACATTCTTTAATTGAAGAAAAGTATGTTACAGATAGGGGACATTATCCTGTAACAATTACAGATTACAATATCAAACGTTTTATTCTTGCCAATGGTCCCTGCAGGCCTAAAGGGCCATTTCCTAGAGACAATGATGAACATCGTAGATGTTTCTCGGAAGCCTACTATGAAAGGACCACAAAAGCAAGGCACAGACTTCCAGTCACATGGCTTTGTTATTCTCCAAAGTTAAATGCTGCATATTGTGAGCCGTGCTGGTTATTTGGTGACCGTAACAAGTTAGGCTTTGAACCAGTATGGGCTAAGGGAATTTGTAAGTGGCAACGACTTTCTGCTAAAATAAAGATTCATGAAGCTTCCCAAGCTCACATGAACGCTTGTGTTGTATATGATACCTGGAGGAGAAACAAAATAATAGATAAAGAGACTGAAGTACAAATTTTAAAAGAAAAAAATTTTTGGCGACAAGTCTTGCACAGAATAACTAGTGTGACACTCACTATGGCTATGGCCAATCTATCCTTCCGTGGGCATAGAGAAAAGATAGGCGAGATTGGTAATGGAAACTTTCTTTCTATAATAGAACTCCTAGCAGAATATGATCATGTATTGAAGGAGCTCCTCCAGTTACCTTTAGGAACAACAAAATATCTAAGCCCCAAAATTCAAAACGAAGTTATAGATATTCTTGCAAAACAACTTCACGATGTCATTGTAGGTGAAATTAAAGCTTCTCAGTTTTTTTCCATAATTATGGACACTACTCAAGACATATCCAAAGTTGACCAGTTAAGTCAAATATTCCGGTATGTGACTGTATGCAGGGATGAGAGTGAAAGGGCAACTGCTATAAACATACAAGAGGTGTTTTTAGGCTATCATGCAGTTGAAGACCCTAGTGCTGCAGGACTTGAGAATGATATTCTCAAGTGCATAGAAAGTAAGGGCCTACAGCTGTCAAAATGTCGGGGCCAGGGTTATGATGGGGCTGCCACAATGAGAGGAGTTTATACAGGAGTTCAGGCTCGCATTCTAAAGCGAGAAAAGAATGCCTTGTATGTTCACTGTGCAGCCCATAACCTTAACTTGGTTATACAGGATGCTGTGAGCAATGTTCCTGAGACTTCACGATTTTTTGAGGTGTTGCAGAGTTTGTATGTCTTTTTTGGAGAAAGCATCACTCGGTGGTCTGTTTTACAATCCTTCACCACTGAATCCTCTCTCACCCTAAAAACCTTATGCCCTACACGATGGTCATCCCGTTACGACTCACTAATTGCACTTCGCTTTCGGTTTGTTGATGTCCTTAAGGCACTCTCTAAGTTGATATTGACATCCACCAAAGCTAAAGAGAGGGAAGAGGCTATGGCCCTTAGGACAAAAATTGAATCTTTTGAGTTTGTCCTCCTTATTGTTGTGCAGAGCAAAATTCTGGACAAGATAAATACTATCTCAAAGGTTCTTCAGTCAGACCATATGGATCTATCCAATGCTGCCCACTTAATTCAGAGTACCATAGAACATCTTAGCAGCTATAGAGACCAATTTGAGGATAGCAAAAAAACTGCCATCACACTTGCTGAAAAGTGGGGAATTTCTGCAGTGTTTGCAAATAAAAGGATTGCAAAAGTAAAGAGATACAGTGATGAGCTGAGCTTGGATGAGAGACTGCAGGATCCGGAGCGGAGATTTAAAACTGCTGTTTTTTATGCCACTTTAGACATAATCGTGTCTCAGTTAACAAGTAGGTTTAGTAGCATGAGCACAATAGTTGAAAGATTTAAGATCGTTCAGCCATCTGTATTGGCTACTGAATCAGATGATGACCTATTTCAAGCTGCAGTGCGATTTCAGCAGTATTATGAGGAGGATATATCCTGCGATTTTCCTGGGCAGCTACTTGGCTTCCGTGCAACACTTCAAAATGAGATAGTCAAGTCCCCCACAGTCAAAGATCTGGCTCATCTACTTATTATAGACAATGCTGCTTTGTCATCTACACTCCCAGATGTGTGTACAGCATTGTTGCTTTTTCTCACATTGCCAGTTACAGTTGCCTCAGCAGAAAGGGCATTTTCTAAATTGGCCTTGATTAAAAATTACCTAAGAAGCACCATGTCACAACAAAGGCTTTCTGGGCTTGCCCTGTTAAGCATTGAAAACGAAAGAGCCAGAAAACTGGACATTCCGGCAATTGTTGATAAATTTGCTGATTTGAAAGCAAGGCGGCGCAAGTTCTAACTATGTATTTTGCGTAAGTGTGCAGTTTGTTAGAACAAAGAGTTCCTACTTTGAAAAAGTTCATACTAACACAAAGTTCATACTAACACAAAGTTCATACTAACACAAAGTTCATACTAACCAAAGTTCGTACTAACACAAAGTTCAATTTGTTACCTGGTTTGGTTTCACTAGTATTTTGCCTGCCTTCTTTTGGTAAAACATGCTTGCTTGTGACGCAGTAACATAGTAAAGATAAAGTACCCATAAAGTCAAAATCAAAGCATATCTGTTATATTACCTCCCAAATAGTGTATATTTTTGTAAGTGTGTTCTCAGAAAAGAATTTTTAGGATGATTTCTTGCCTACTGTTCTTGAGCCACCTATGCAATTTATGTAGGTCTCTGTGAAGCAGTGACTGTAATTGGAATAATTGTTTGTGAATGGAGGGGTTAAGGTGGCTCTTTCTGCAAACCTGCAGAAAACTACTAAATAGCTGTTCATTGAAAATTCAAAGAATATGCAAAGTGTAGTTAAAAACAGAGGCAGGAACAGCCATCACCCCACAGACACATTGAATGCTTTGTCCCATACAGTGTGATGCAGGAGGGCTGGCATTTCAGCAAGCATCAATCTATTTAATAAAGCATTTAAGCTTGTTAATCAAAAAAAAAATACCTTTACCATTTGAGAATGGTACCACAAAAGCATCATACAAAGAAGGCAGGCAATCAACAATTGCAAAAAGCATTTAAATTAATAAATGTTCCCATTTCCTTTTCTACAGTGACAAGAATATTCATATTGCGTTTTATTACGTTCCTGTTTGAACACAGTTTGCCGTTTTAAGCATTTGTTCGAGTTGATTCTTTGAAACCGTTTTTATGTTGTTCCGCTTTGGTTAAGAAGCATGACCAGCACTGACTGAAAAACCAATTTCTGTAGGTAAAAATTCTTAACATGTAAACTTAATTTCCAGGTAATGTATTAGACTGTCAGCTAATTTTCCTTACAATCTTTTCTTTTTAGGGGATGCAACATGAAAGTTCATCTTTTGAGGGTAAGCTGTTGTTTACAACACTTTTTTCTTATCTTTCGGAAATGTTTTTTTTGCAATAGATATTTACTTCTTAGTTTAACATTGTATGCGTGTGTCTGTATATCATTTTTTTTTTTTTGGGGGGGGGGGGGGCCCATTCAAAAGTTCGCACCGGGGCCCGCAGGACTGTTGTTACGCCCCTGCTGATATAACATGAGTAGAATCACCACAATAGAAACACAACCCATTTTTCCGTCTAAAATTCTGCCGCTCGCTTCGGGACAGAATTCTATCACACTGCATACTCTCTGGCGATTTCTCAGTGGACACCGCCAGATGGTGCACTGGTTTGCGCTCCCGCAAACGCCTATCGATCTGAATAGCCATTGTCATGGACTCATTCAGACCCGCAGGCACAGGGAACCCCACCATAACATCCTTAATGGCATCAGAGAGACCCTCTCTGAAAGTCGCCGCCAGGGCGCACTCATTCCACTGAGTAAGCACAGACCATTTACGGAATCTTTGGCAGTAAATTTCCGCTTCATCTTGCCCCTGAGATAGGGACATCAAAGTTTTTTCTGCCTGAAGCTCCAAATGAGGTTCGTCATAAAGCAACCCCAAGGCCAGAAAAAACGCATCCACATTGAGCAACGCAGGATCCCCTGGTGTCAATGAAAAAGCCCAGTCTTGAGGGTCGCCCCGGAGCAAGGAAATCACAATCCTGACCTGCTGTGCAGGATCTCCGGCAGAGCGAGATTTCAGGGACAAAAATAATTTGCAATTATTTCGAAAATTCTGAAACCCAGATCTATTCCCCGAGAAAAATTCCGGCAAAGGAATTCTCGGCTCAGATACAGGTGCATGACAAACAAAATCTTGCAAATCTTGTACCTTCGTGGCGAGATTATTCAAACCTGCAGTTACACTCTGAAGATCCATTACAAACAGGTGGACACAGAGCCATTCAAAGGAGAGAAAAAAAAAATTTCAGCAGACTACTTATTTCTCTCCTTTCTCAGCCAAGGATTTTAACCCTTTAGTGGGCCGGTCAAACTGTCATGATCTCAATGGCAAGAGATCATAGCATCAGCATATATAGGAACTAGCTCTTGGAAGATGGAAACTGAGCTGACCATGAACTAAACCTAACGCACAACTAGCAGTGGCCGGGTAGCATGCCTACGTTGATTCTACTGGTTTGGCGCATGGCAGGGCTCGGAAGAGAGGGAGTACCGTTTGACTTTTTGAATGCAAAAATGGCTGCAATCGACTGTGGAATCTATGTTGCGTTTGGAGAGCCCTTGATGTGCCTAAACAGTGGAAACTCCCCACAAATAACTACATTTTGGAAACTAGACCCCTCAATGAACTTATCTAGATGTTTGGTGAGCACCTTGAACCCTTAGGTGCTTCACAGAAGTTTAGGTGCCAGAAGAGTAGAACCTACAAAAGTGACAATACCATTTTACAAACTACACCTCTCATTTCACCTAGGGGTGCAGCGATCATATTGACACCACGGGTGTGTTACAGAATTTTATACCATTGGTCAGTGATGAAAATATAATTGCATTTTTAACATAAAAATTTAGTTTTAGCCTCATATTTTACATTTACACAACAGAAAATAGATAAAAATGGCACTAAAATTTGTTCCACAATTTCTGATAAATGTGGAAATACCCCATATTTGGCTGTACAGTACTTCTTAGCAGTACAACAAGATTCGGGTGGGACGGAGTGCTATTTGCCTCCTGGAGCGCATATTTTCCCAAAATAGTTTGGGAACTACATATACACATCCTTCAAGTGACCGCCCCCTGAGGAAGCAAGCTGACGCGAAACGTGCGTTGGGGCAACGGTGTGGTTCGGTCGTGGTGCTAACACATGGGTAAGAGTCCGAGGGGAGGGTTTATGGCTTCTGACATGTGAGATATGAGTCTGTGTACAGGACTCTTGATATTGATACATATTCTATTACATGCCCCCCGTACTTATACCTATGTTATACTGTGCACAATGCAAGCGATCTGTCTAGACTTTTGGCATCTGACCGATTCCCGCACCGTTTCTTTGTCTGTGCTACCCCCATTCTTCTAATATCTGATATTTTTTATTGTTATATACATTGTTCATGTATTTGGAAAGTATTGTTTAAGTGAGTTTTTCTGTTATTTAATAAAATATTGAAATGGTTTTGGACATGAAACTCCATTTTTTTCTTGCCTTATTGTATCGGTTAGGAGTGTCCTCATTATATTAAACATGTCCTCCTGGTAGTCTCCCCCACTGAGGTTGTGAGCATGCGGAGGAAGGTGTTGTTATTTTCTTTCATTTTGGGTCTTTTTTATCACTACGTTGATTCTAGATGCCCAGCACCAGCCGGAGGACTAAATAATGCTAGCAGAGGAAAATATAAGTCCTAGCTCACCTGTAGAGAAATACCCCGAAAGGAGACAGAGGCCCCCCACATGTATTGGCGGTGAATTAAGATGAAATAACAAACGTAGTATGAAAATAGGCTTAGCAAATTTGAGGTCCACTTACTACATAGCAGAAGACAGAAAGGACACTTTCATGGTCAGCTGAAAACCCTATCAAAACACCATCCAGAAATTACTTTAAAACTCTGGCATTAACTCATAACACCAGAGTGGCAATTCCTGTTCACAAGAGCTTTCCAGACACAGTAACGAAACTACAGCTGTGAACTGGAACAAAAATGCAAAAACAAACATGGACAAGAGTCCAACTTATCTAGTAGTTGTCTAGGAGCAGGAACAAGCACAGAGAGGCTTCTGATAAAATTGTTGACCGGCAAGCAACTAACAGAGCAGCAAGGTTATATAGCGACTCCCACATCTTGATGGGAACAGGTGAACAGAGAAGATGAAGACACCAGTTCAATTCCACCAGTAGCCACCGGGGGAGCCCAGAATCCAAATTCACAACAGTCCCCATTTTGGAAACTAGGCCCCTCAAGGAATATATTTAAATGTGTAGTGAGCACCTTGAACTCCCAGGTGTTTCATAGAAGTTTATAAAATAGAGTTGTGAAAATAAAAAATCAAATTTTTCCACTCATAAATGTTCTTTTAGACCAAAATTTTTATTTTCACAAGGGTAACAGGAGAAAATGGACACCAAAACTTGTTGTGAAATTTCTCCTGAGTACGACGATACTCCATATGTGGGGGAAAACTACTGGTTTGGCGCATGGCAGGGCTCGGAAGAGAGGGAGTACCGTTTGACTTTTTGAATGCAAAAATGGCTGCAATCGACTGTGGAATCTATGTTGCGTTTGGAGAGCCCTTGATGTGCCTAAACAGTGGAAACTCCCCACAAGTAACTACATTTTGGAAACTAGACCCCTCAATGAACTTATCTAGATGTTTGGTGAGCACCTTGAACCCTTAGGTGCTTCACAGAAGTTTAGGTGCCAGAAGAGTAGAACCTACAAAAGTGACAATACCATTTTACAAACTACACCTCTCATTTCACCTAGGGGTGCAGCGATCATATTGACACCACGGGTGTGTTACAGAATTTTATACCATTGGTCAGTGATGAAAATATAATTGCATTTTTAACATAAAAATTTAGTTTTAGCCTCATATTTTACATTTACACAACAGAAAATAGATAAAAATGGCACTAAAATTTGTTCCACAATTTCTGATAAATGTGGAAATACCCCATATTTGGCTGTACAGTACTTCTTAGCAGTACAACAAGATTCGGGTGGGACGGAGTGCTATTTGCCTCCTGGAGCGCATATTTTCCCAAAATAGTTTGGGAACTACATATACACATCCTTCAAGTGCTAGAAGAGCAGAATATCCGCTACAAGTGACCCCATTTTGGAAACTATATCCCTGTGGGAATTTATCTACCGCCGTATTGACCATTTTGACCCCATGGGTGTTTTCCATAAACAAGCAGCAGAGGATGTAGATGATTGAAAATTGCAAATCTGCCCAGTATGTTGTAGTCACCAGTACGTTGTAGTGACCAGTACATTGTAGTGCCAGTGCGTTTTGCCCAGCTTATGCTTCTGGAGACATGACCCATAAATTATGTGGGCTCTCATCGCTACAGAAATGCCAAATGTGTGGAGGCTAAATGTGGTTTAGGTACACTGGAGCTCAGAAAGGAGGGGACTATTTGGATTTGGAAGTGCAGAATTCGTTAAATTTCTTTTTGGGGTCAAGGAGTCATAGTGATTTTCCAGCACTTTTGTGTTACCAGTAACGTGGAAGCCCGCTATATTACTTCTGCGGGGTAAGTGATTAGGCAACTTTATTCTTCAGGTTGATGTGATTACATCGATACCAGATTTATAACTGTTTGTTATGTTTGGCAGCTGTCACACAGTAAAAGATGCTTTTTTTTGCAAAAACAAGATTTTGCATCCCCATATTTTGATAGCAATAATTTTTCCATATTTCTGCCAATAGAGTCATGTGAGGGCTTGTTTTTTCCAAGATGGGCTGTCGTTTTTATTGGTACTATTTTTGGACACATGGCATTTTTTGATCGATTTCTATTCTGATTTTTGGAAGGCAAAATACACAAAAAACAGCAATTCAGGATTTTTTTTTCATGCTGTTCCGCGTGTTGTAAAATTTTTAAGGCAGCTTTATTCTTTTGGTCAGTATGATTACCGCGATACCACATTTGTATAATTTTTTTATGTAGTGGTGCTTTTACACTACAAAAACTATTTTATTGAAAAAAAAGGTGCATTGTTTTATTATGAGAGGAATGCATTTTTTATTGTTCCTTTGATGGAGCTGTATGGCAGCTTAATTTTTACGGGATTAGATGACATTTTCAGCGATATAATTTTTACTTACATTTGTCGTTTTGATAGCATTTTATTCAAATTTTTAGTTCGGCGGTATGATCAAAAAGCATAGTTTTTATTTTACTGAAGGGGTTAACTAGTATGACAGTGTTATAGATTGAGTCATTCCGGATGTGGGGATACAAAATATGTGTATTTTATTTTTACATAAAATACTTATTTATAAGTGATATATATATATATATATATATATATATATATATATATATATATATATTTATATATATATACACGCTGCTCAAAAAAACAAAGGGAGCGGGAGCACTTAAACGACAGAATATAACTCAAAGTAAATCAAACTGAAGTTGGATCAGCCTGTAACTTCATTTTCCACTTTGATTTTGAGCATCATTCCAACTCCAGACCTCCGTGGGATATTAGTTGTGATTTACGTTGATCATTTTTAGGTTTTATTGTTCTTAACACATTCCACCATGTAATGAATAAAGATTTACAACTGGAATATTTCATTCAGCGATATCTAGGTTGTGGGATTTTAGTGTTTCCTTCATTTTTTGAGCAGTGTATATATACTGCTCAAAAAAATAAAGGGAACACTAAAATACCACATCCTAGATATCTCTGAATGAAATATTCCAGTTTCACATTTTTATTCATTGCATAGTGGAATGTGTTCAGAACAATAAAATATAACAATTATAAATGTAAATCAAAATGAATATCCCATGGAAGTCTGGAGTTGGAATGATGCTCAAAATCAAAGTGGAAAATCAAATTACAGGCTGATCCAACTTCAGTGGAAATGCCTCATGACAAGGAAAAGATGCTCAGTATTGTGTGTGCGGTCTCCACGTGCCTGTATGACCTCCCTACTGTACAATGCCTGGGCATGCTCCTGATGAGGCGGCGGATGGTCTCCTGAGGGATCTTCTCCCAGACCTGGACTAAAGCATCCGCCAACTCCTGGACAGTCTGTGGTGCAACATGACGTTGGTGGATGGAGCGGGACATGATGTCCCAGTTGTGCTCAATTGGAATGGGCAGGCCATTTCATAGCTTCAATGCCTTCATCTTGCAGGAACTGCTGACACACTCCAGCCACATGTGGTCTGGCATTGTCCTGCATTAGGAGGAGCCCAGGGCTAACCGCACCAGCATATGGTCTCAAAGGGGGTCTGAGTATCTCATCTCGGTACCTAATGGCAGTCAGGCTACCTCTGGTGAGCACACGGAGAGCTGTGCGGCCCTCCAGAGAAATGCCACCCCACACCATTACTGACCCACTGCCAAACCGGTCATGCAGAAGGATTCTGCAGGCAGCAGATCGCTCTCCACGGCGCCTCCAGACCCTGTCATGTCTGTCACTTGTGCTCAGTGTGAACCTGCTTTCATCTGTGAAAAGCACAGGGTGCCAGTGGCGAATTTGCCAATCCTGGTGTTCTGTGGCAAATGCCAAGCGTCCTGCACGGTGTTGGGCTGTGAGCACAACCCCCATCTGTGGACGTTGGGCACTCAGACCATCCTCATGGAGTTGGTTTCTAACCATTTGTGCAAACATATCCACATTTGTGGCCTGCTAGAGGTCATTTTGCAGGGCTCTGGCAGTGCTCTTCCTGTTTCTCCTTGCACAAAGGCTGAGGTAGCGGTCCTGCTGCTGGGTTGTTGCCCTCCTATGGCCCCCTCCATGTCTCCTGGTGTACTCACCTGTCTCCTGGTCGCACCTCCAGCCTCTGGACACTACGCTGACAGACACAGCAAACCTTCTTGCCACAGCTTGCATTGATGTGCCATCCTGGATGAGCTGCACTACCTGAGCCACTTGTGTTGGTTGTAGAGTCTGTCTCATGCTACTACGTGTGAAAGCACAACCAACTTTCAAAAGTGACCAAAACATCAGCCAGAAAGCATTGGTACTGAGATGTGGTCTGTGGTCCCCACCTGCAGAACCGCTCCTTTCTTGAGTGTGTCTTGATAATTGCCAATAATTTCCATCTGTTGTCTATTCCATTAGCACAACAGCATGTGAATTTGATTGTCAATCAGTGTTGCTTCCTAAGTGGACATTTTGATTTCACAGAAGTTTAATTTACTTGGAGTTATATTCTGTTGTTTAAGTGTTCCTTTCATTTTTTGAGCAGTATATATATATATATATATATATATATATATATATATATATATATATATATATATATACAGTGGGGCAAAAAAGTATTTAGTCAGTCAGCAATAGTGCAAGTTCCACCACTTAAAAAGATGAGAGGCGTCTGTAATTTACATCATAGGTAGACCTCAACTATGGGAGACAAACTGAGAAAAAAGAATCCAGAAAATCACATTGTCTGTTTTTTTATCATTTTATTTGCATATTATGGTGGAAAATAAGTATTTGGTCAGAAACAAAATTTCAACTCAATACTTTGTAATATATCCTTTGTTGGCAATGACAGAGGTCAAACGTTTTCTGTAAGTCTTCACAAGGTTGCCACACACTGTTGTTGGTATGTTGGCCCATTCCTCCATGCAGATCTCCTCTAGAGCAGTGATGTTTTTGGCTTTTCGCTTGGCAACACGGACTTTCAACTCCCTCCAAAGGTTTTCTATAGGGTTGAGATCTGGAGACTGGCTAGGCCACTCCAGGACCTTGAAATGCTTCTTACGAAGCCACTCCTTCGTTGCCCTGGCGGTGTGCTTTGGATCATTGTCATGTTGAAAGACCCAGCCACGTTTCATCTTCAATGCCCTTGCTGATGGAAGGAGGTTTGCACTCAAAATCTCACGATACATGGCCCCATTCATTCTTTCATGTACCCGGATCAGTCGTCCTGGCCCCTTTGCAGAGAAACAGCCCCAAAGCATGATGTTTCCACCACCATGCTTTACAGTAGGTATGGTGTTTGATGGATGCAACTCAGTATTCTTTTTCCTCCAAACACGACAAGTTGTGTTTCTACCAAACAGTTCCAGTTTGGTTTCATCAGACCATAGGACATTCTCCCAAAACTCCTCTGGATCATCCAAATGCTCTCTAGCAAACTTCAGACGGGCCCGGACATGTACTGGCTTAAGCAGTGGGACACATCTGGCACTGCAGGATCTGAGTCCATGGTGGCGTAGTGTGTTACTTATGGTAGGCCTTGTTACATTGGTCCCAGCTCTCTGCAGTTCATTCACTAGGTCCCCCCACGTGGTTCTGGGATTTTTGCTCACCGTTCTTGTGATCATTCTGACCCCACGGGGTGGGATTTTGTGTGGAGCCCCAGATCGAGGGAGATTATCAGTGGTCTTGAATGTCTTCCATTTTCTAATTATTGCTCCCACTGTTGATTTCTTCACTCCAAGCTGGTTGGCTATTGCAGATTCAGTCTTCCCAGCCTGGTGCAGGGCTATAATTTTGTTTCTGGTGTCCTTTGACAGCTCTTTGGTCTTCACCATAGTGGAGTTTGGAGTCAGACTGTTTGAGGGTGTGCACAGGTGTCTTTTTATACTGATAACAAGTTTAAACAGGTGCCATTACTACAGGTAATGAGTGGAGGAAAGAGGAGACTCTTAAAGAAGAAGTTACAGGTCTGTGAGAGCCAGAAATCTTGATTGTTTGTTTCTGACCAAATACTTATTTTCCACCATAATATGCAAATAAAATGCTAAAAAAACAGACAATGTGATTTTCTGGATTTTGTTTTCTCAGTTTGTCTCCCATAGTTGAGGTCTACCTATGATGTAAATTACAGACGCCTCTCATCTTTTTAAGTGGTGGAACTTGCACTATTGCTGACTGACTAAATACTTTTTTGCCCCACTGTATACACACACAGCTCTGGCAAAAATTAAGAGACCACTGCACAGTTTTATAAAAATCCGCTTCTCTACATGTCTGACAGCCATTCCATTCCAGTGTCAGCTGAATTCCAACCAGAGGACACCTCCCTCTACTTAATGTGTTTCTGATTAGTTGATCACCTGATACAAATCTTTATTTAACAAAGGAAAGTATAAAGCACACTGCTGTGGTCTTCACAATCCTGTTGCAATAGGACAAGCTGAATGGCAAAACAAATGCTAGTAATATCCCAAAAGTAATAGGAGTGAAAAAAATAACTTTTAGCCATGCCAAAGGAGTTGAAAAGAAAAGTCTTCAGTGAGGAAAAGAAGGGCTCAATTCTGGCTTTACTAGCAGAGGAACACAGTGAGGGTCATGTTGCCTCCATCCTTAAAATTTCTAAGACTGCAGTCCATTACAACAAGGTCAAGCTGCAGACATTGGGACAACAAAGCTACAGACCGGCAGAGGGTGAAAACGACCCTCCACTGACCGGGATGACCGTCATCTTATTCAAATGTCAATCAGCAACTGCAGGATGACATCAAGTGACCTACAAAAGAAATGGCAAATGGCAGCTGGGGTGAAGTGCATGGCAAGAACAGTTCGTAACAGGTTCCTAGAGCAGGACTCAAGTCATGTAAAGCTAGAAAAAAGCCATTCATCAATGAGAAGTAAAGAAGAGCCAGGCTGAAGTTTGCCAAAGACCATAAAGATTGGACCATAGAGGACTGGAGTAAGATAATCTCTGATGAGTCTAATTTTCAGCTTTGCCCAACACCTTGTTGTCTAATAGTTAGACGGAGACCTGGAGAGGCATACAAGCCACAGTGTCTTACACCCACTGTGAGATTTGGTAGAGGATCGGTGATGTTCTGGGGATGCTTCAGCAAGGCTGGAATTGGGCAGGTTGTTCTGAAGGTTGTATGAATCAAGCCGCATACAAGGTTATCCTGGAAAAACAGTGGATTCCTTCTGCTCAGGCAATGTTCCCCAACTCTGAGGACTGGTTTTTCCAGCAGGACAATGCACCAATCTACACAGCTAAGTCAATCAAGACCTGAATCCCATTGAAAACCTTTGGAATGTAATCAAGAGGAAGATGGATAGTCACAAGCCATCAAACAAAGAACTGCTTACATTTTTGTACCAGGAGTAGCATAAGGTCACCCAAAAGCAGTGTGAAAGACTGGTGGAAAGCATGCCAAGACGCATGAGAGCTGTGATTAAAAATCATGGTTATTCCACAAAATATTGATTTCTGAATTCTTCCTGAGTTAAAACATTATTATTGCTGTTTCTGAAAGATTATGAACTTTTTTTTTTTGCATTATTTGAGGTCTGCAAGCAATGCATTTTTTGTTATTTTTACCATTTCTCAATTTCAGAAAAAAATACAAAATTTATTGCTTGGAACTTCGGAGACTCGCTGTCAGTAGTTTATAGAATAAAAGAACAATTTACATTTTACTCATATACCTTTAAAGAGAGAAATCAGACAAACTGAAAATTTTGCAGTGGTCTCTTAATTTTTGCCAGAGCTTTGTATATATATATATATATATATATATAATTTATTTCTTTGTCATTTTTTAAAATATTTTTACAATTTATTTTCTACTTTTTTACTTGGTCCCTATATGGGATTTTCACCATTAACAATCTGACCATGGTTATAAAGCATTGCTATGCTTTTTTAACTGTCAGTTCTGCACTGACACACGGGCTTGTTAGATCATGTTCTGAGCATGTTCTAACAAGCATGCTAGCCTAGTCACCATGATGTCGTAATGATGACTTCAGGTCACCATGGCAATGTTCGGGCCCTCGCCATGACATTGCGGGAGCGCAAATCAGTGGGGAGTGGGAGCCCCATCCCTCTCCCTGCGGGCACCGCTCCTGGCAGTGAGAGCCGGGTGTCAGCGGTGATGTTCGCTGAACACTTGCCGCCGATCACCGCACACAGCCCACTGTGCGCAGGCGATCCCCATGTCCTTCCCTTCCATGACATACAGTATATATAATGCAAATGTTTTGAATTGTTAATTTTATGTATTGGCTTCATGTCTCAGAGCTTCCAGTTTAATTGCGTAAATGAGACTAAAATTTGCTTTTGTAGTAAAATAATCCCCACCCCACCTCAGGACAATAATAAACTATTCACTTTTTGCAGCCCAAAAATTATATTGACCATATTTACCTATATATTTACACTATGTTCCAAATTATTATGCAAATGACATTTTTCTCGGATTTTCCTAAATGGTCGGTGCAAATGACAATCAGTCTAATAAAAGTCATCACCCGTTAGAGTATACATCGAATTTTATTGAAGAAACCTCCCAATGATAACAGTATAATCTCCAAAATGAATAAAACCTCACAATGCACTGTTCCAAATTATTAGGCACAGTAGAATTTCTAAACATTTGATTTGTTTTAAAGAACTGAAAATGCTCATTTGTTGAATTTGCAGCATTAGGTGGTCACATTCAATGAACAAAAAAGCTATTTAACGCCAAAACATTCTAACAGGCCAAGTTACATGTTACCGTAGGAACCCTTCTTTGATATCACCTTCACAATTCTTGCATCCATTGAACTTGTGAGTTTATGGAGAGTTTCTGCTTGTATTTCTTTGCATGAAGTCAGAATAGCCTCCCAGAGCTGCTGTTTTGATGTGAACTGCCTCCCACCCTCATAGATCTTTTGTTTGACGATACTCCAAAGGTTCTCTCTAGGGTTGAGGTCAGGGGAAGATGGTGGCCACACCATGAGTTTATCTCCTTTTATGCCCATAGCAGCCAATTACTCAGAGGTATTCATTGTCATGCATGAAGATGATTTTGTTCCTGAAGGCTCATTTCTGCTTTTTAGACCATGGAAGAAAGTTGTCAGTCAGAAACTCTATTTACTTTGCTGAGGTCATTTTCACACCTTCAGGAACCTTAACCCCTTCCCGACATGCGCCGTACTAGTACTGCGCTGCCGCCACTGCATTACTGACAGCCGCAGTACTAGTACGGCGGCTCGATCACCGCGGTCTCACGCTGAGCGCCGCGGTGATCGGGTGCGGGTGTCAGCTGTATATGACAGCTGCCACCCCGCAGCAATGCCCACGATCGGCGCTATCGCCAATCGCGGGCATTTAACCCCTCTGATGCCGCTGTCAATAGTGACAGCGGCATAGAGGGGGATCGCGCAGGGACGGGGGCTCCCTGCGCTCTCCCACCGGAGCAACGCGATGAGATCGCGCTGCTCCGGTGACCTGGAAGGAGTCCCCGGATCCAAGATGGCCGCGGGACTCCTTCCGGGTCATGAGATGACCCTGCTTGCCGGCGTCTGCTGAGAATTCCTCATAGCAGGCGCCGGCAAGCCTCTGCAATGTGCCTGTCAGATCGATGATCTGACAGAGTGCTGTGCACACTGTCTGATCACCGATCTGTGATGTCCCCTCCTGGGACAAAGTAAAAAAGTTAAAAAAAAAATTTCCACATGTGTAAAAAAAAATAAAAAAAAATTCCTAAATAAAGAAAAAAAAAAAAAATATTCCCATAAATACATTTCTTTATCTAAATAAAAAAAATCACACAATAAAAGTACACATATTTGGTATCGCCGCGTCCGTAACGACCCCACCTATAAAACTATATCACTAGTTAACCCCTTCAGTGAACACCGTAAAAAAAAAAAAAAAAACGAGGCAAAAAACAACGCTTTATTCTCATACCGCCAAACAAAAAGTGGAATAACACGCGATCAAAAAGACGGATATAAATAAGCATGGTACCGCTGAAAACGTCATCTTGTCCCGCACAAAAAAATCCACCATACAGCATAATCAGCAGAAAAATAAAAAAGTTATAGCTCTCAGAATAAAGCGATGCAAAAACAATTATTTTTTTATATAAAATAGTTTTTATTGTGTAAAAGCGCCAAAACATAAAAAAATTACATAAATGAGTTATCGCTGTAATTGTACTGACCCGAAGAATAAAACTGCTTTATCCTTTTTACCAAACGCGGAACGGTATAAACGCCCCCCCTAAAAGAATTTCAGGAATTGCTGATTTTTGTTCATTCCGCCTCGCAAAAATCGGAATAAAAAGCGATCAAAAAATGTCATGTACCCGAAAATGGTACCAATAAAAACGTCAACTTGTCCCGCAAAAAACAAGATCTCACATGACTCTGTGGACCAAAATCTGGAAAAATTATAGCTCTCAAAATGTGGTGATGCAAAAACTATTTTTTGCAATAAAAAGCGTCTTTTAGTGTGTGACGGCTGCCAATCATAAAAATCTGCTAATAAACCCGCTATAAAAGTAAATCAAATCCCCCTTCATCACCCCCTTAGTTAGGGAAAAATAATACAATTTAAAAAAATATATTTACTTCCATTTTCCCGTTAGGCTACTTTTACACTAGCGTCAGTACGGGGCCGTCGCGCTGCGTCGGCCCGACATACCGACGCATACTGTGCAAGCGCCGCACAACGGGGGCAGCGGATGCTGTTTTTCCACGCATCCGCTGCCCCATTGTGAGGTGCGGGGAGGTGGGGGCGGAGTTCCAGCCGCGCATGCACGGTCGGAAATGGTGGACCGTCGGCACAAAAAAAGTTACATGTAACGTTTGTTGCTGCCGGCGGTCCGCCACAACACGACGCAACCGTCGCACGACGCTTGCGACGTGTGTCAATATGTCGCTAATGTTAGTCTATGGGGAAAAAACGCATCCTGCAGATGACTTTGCAGGATGCGTTTTTTGCCAAAACGACGCATTGCGACGTATGCAAAAAAACGCTAGCGCTAGGGTTAGGACTAGGGTTAGGGCTAGGGTTAGGGTTGGGGTTAGGGTTGGGGTTAGGGTTGGGGTTAGGGCTAGGGTTAGGGCTGGGGTTAGGGTTGGGGTTTCAGTTAGAATTGGGGAGTTTTCACTGTTTAGGCACATCAGGGGCTCTCCAAACGCGACATGGCGTCCGATCTCAACGCGTTTGTTTGCGTTAAAAACGCATGCGTTTTTATAGAAAAAAAACAGAACACACACTGAAAAGTCACCCACCACCATCAAGGTGATAAAGGGATCCAAACCCTAACCCTAACCCTACCCCTAAACTCACCCCTAACCGTTTAATGAACATTTTCTGACAGTCATAGTGCCACGTATTTCAGTGCCACGTATTTCAGTGCCACGTTATTTCAGTGCCACGATATTTCAGTGCCACGATATTTCAGTGCCACGATATTTCAGTGCCACGTCTTTCAGTGCCACGTCTTTCAGTGCCACGATATTTCAGTGCCACGTATTTCAGTGCCACGATATTTCAGTGCCACGTCTTTCAGTGCCACGATATTTCAGTGCCACGTATTTAAGTGCCACAATATTTCAGTGAAATACGTGGCACTGAAATATCGTGGCATTTACGTGAAATACGTGGCACTTATATACGTGGCACTTATATACGTGGCACTTATATACGTGGCACTTATATACGTGGCACTTACAGTGGGGCAAAAAAGTATTTAGTCATTCAGCAATAGTGCAAGTTCCACCACTTAAAAAGATGAGAGGCGTCTGTAATTTACATCATAGGTAGACCTCAACTATGGGAGACAAACTGAGAAAAAAAAATCCAGAAAATCACATTGTCTGTTTTTTTATCATTTTATTTGCATATTATGGTGGAAAATAAGTATTTGGTCAGAAACAAAATTTAATCTCAATACTTTGTAATATATCCTTTGTTGGCAATGACAGAGGTCAAACGTTTTCTGTAAGTCTTCACAAGGTTGCCACACACTGTTGTTGGTATGTTGGCCCATTCCTCCATGCAGATCTCCTCTAGAGCAGTGATGTTTTTGGCTTTTTGCTTGGCAACACGGACTTTCAACTCCCTCCAAAGGTTTTCTATAGGGTTGAGATCTGGAGACTGGCTAGGCCACTCCAGGACCTTGAAATGCTTCTTACGAAGCCACTCCTTCGTTGCCCTGGCGGTGTGCTTTGGATCATTGTCATGTTGAAAGACCCAGCCACGTTTCATCTTCAATGCCCTTGCTGATGGAAGGAGGTTTGCACTCAAAATCTCACGATACATGGCCCCATTCATTCTTTCATGTACCCGGATCAGTCGTCCTGGCCCCTTTGTAGAGAAACAGCCCCAAAGCATGATGTTTCCACCACCATGCTTTACAGTAGGTATGGTGTTTGATGGATGCAACTCAGTATTCTTTTTCCTCCAAACACGACAAGTTGTGTTTCTACCAAACAGTTCCAGTTTGGTTTCATCAGACCATAGGACATTCTCCCAAAACTCCTCTGGATCATCCAAATGCTCTCTAGCAAACTTCAGACGGGCCCGGACATGTACTGGCTTAAGCAGTGGGACACGTCTGGCACTGCAGGATCTGAGTCCATGGTGGCGTAGTGTGTTACTTATGGTAGGCCTTGTTACATTGGTCCCAGCTCTCTGCAGTTCATTCACTAGGTCCCCCCGCGTGGTTCTGGGATTTTTGCTCACCGTTCTTGTGATCATTCTGACCCCACAGGGTGGGATTTTGCGTGGAGACCCAGATCCAGGGAGATTATCAGTGGTCTTGAATGTCTTCCATTTTCTAATTATTGCTCCCACTGTTGATTTCTTCACTCCAAGCTGGTTGGCTATTGCAGATTCAGTCTTCCCAGCCTGGTGCAGGGCTACAATTTTGTTTCTGGTGTCCTTTGACAGCTCTTTGGTCTTCACCATAGTGGAGTTTGGAGTCAGACTGTTTGAGGGTGTGCACAGGTGTCTTTTTATACTGATAACAAGTTTAAACAGGTGCCATAACTACAGGTAATGAGTGGAGGAAAGAGGAGACTCTTAAAGAAGAAGTTACAGGTCTGTGAGAGCCAGAAATCTTGATTGTTTGTTTCTGACCAAATACTTATTTTCCACCATAATATGCAAATAAAATGATACAAAAACAGACAATGTGATTTTCTGGATTTTTATTTCTCAGTTTGTCTCCCATAGTTGAGGTCTACCTGTGATGTAAATTACAGACGCCTCTCATCTTTTTAAGTGGTGGAACTTGCACTATTGCTGAATGACTAAATACTTTTTTGCCCCACTGTATATACGTGGCCACTGAAATATCGTGGCACTTATATACGTATATACGTATATAAACGTATTTCAGTGCCACGTATTTCAGTGCCACGTATTTCAGGTTAGGGTTAGGGGTAGGGTTAGGGTTTTTTGTTTTTTTCTCGTTTTCTTGTGTTTTTCTATAAAAACGCATGCGTCTAAAAAACGCATGCGTTTTACCGCGTTTACATGCGTTTTTTCACACATGCGTTTTTTAAAAAAACGCATTTAGATATAAACGCAAGTGTGAAACCAGCCTTACCCTTGGGAAAATAAAAACGTGGGGGCTAAAATATAATTTTCGTGGAAAAAAATATATTTTTTATTTTCGCGGCTTTGCGTTATAAACTGTAGTGAAACACTTGGGGGTTCAAAGTTCTCACAACACATCTAGATAAGTTCCGTGGGGGGTCTAGTTTCCAATATGGGGTCACTTGTGGGGGGTTTCTACTGTTTAGGTACATCAGGGGCTCTGCAAATGCAACAAGACACCTGCAGACCAATCCATCTAAGTCTGCATTTCAAACGGCGCTCCTTCCCTTCCGAGCTCTGCCGTGCGCACAAACAGTGGTTCCCCCCCACATATGGGGTATCAGCGTACTCAGGACAAATTGGACAACAACTTTTGTTGTCCAATTTCTCCTGTTACCCTTGGGAAAATAAAAACGTGGGGGCTAAAATATAATTTTCGTGGAAAAAAAAAATGTTTTTATTTTCACGGCTCTGCGTGATAAACTGTAGTGAAACACTTGTTGGTTCAAAGTTCTCACAACACATCTAGATAAGTTCCGTGGGGGGTCTAGTTTCCAATATGGGGTCACTTGTGGGGGGTTTCTACTGCTTAGGTACATCAGGGGCTCTGCAAATGCAACATGACACCTGCAGACCAATCCATCTAAGTCTGCATTTCAAACGGCGCTCCTTCCCTTCCGAGCTCTGCCGTGCGCCCAAACAGTGGTTCCTCCCAATGTATGGGGTATCAGCGTACTCAGGACAAATTGGACAATAACTTTTGTGGTTCAATTTTTCCTGTTACCCTTGGGGAAAAAAAATTGCGGGCTAAAACATCATTTAGTGGAAAGAAAAAAATATTTTTTAATTTTCATAGCGCTACATTCTAAACTTTAGTGAAACAATTGGGGGTTAAAAGTGCTCACCACACATCTAGATAAGTTCCTTAGGGGGTCTTCTTTCCAAAATGGTGTCACTTGTGGAGGTTTCCACTGTTTAGGCACGTCAGGGGCTCTCCAAACACGACATGGGTTCCGATCTCAATTCCAGCCAATTTTGCATTGAAAAGTCAAATGGCGCTCCTTCCCTTCCGAGCTCTGCCATGCGCCCAAACAGTGGTTTATCCCCATATATGAAGTATCAGCGTACTCAGGACAAATTGCACAACAACTTTTGGGGTCCAATTTATCCTGCTACCCTTGGGAAAATAAAAAATTGGGGGCAAAAAGATCATTTTTTGTGAAAATTAATATTAATTTTTTTTTACGGCTCTACATTATAAACTTCTGTGAAGCACTTGGAGGTTCAAAGTGCTCACCACACATCTAGATTAGTTCCTTAGAGGCTCTACTTTCCAAAATGGTGTCACTTGTGGGGGTTTCCACTGTTTAGGCACGTCAGGGGCTCTCCAAACACGACATGGGTTCCGATCTCAATTCCAGACAATTTTGCATTGAAAAGTCAAATGGCGCTCCTTCCCTTCCGAGCTCTGCCATGCGCCCAAACAGTGGTTTATCCACATATATAAAGTATCAGCGTACTCAGGACAAATTGCACAACAACTTTTGGGGTCCAATTTATCCTGCTACCCTTGGGAAAATAAAAAATTTGGGGCAAAAAGATCATTTTTTTGTGAAAATTAATATTAATTTTTTTTTACGGCTCTACATTATAAACTTCTGTGAAGCACTTGGAGGTTCAAAGTGCTCACCACACATCTAGATAAGTTCCTTAGGGGGTCTTCTTTCCAAAATGGTGTCACTTGTGGGGGTTTCCACTGTTTAGGCACGTCAGGGGCTCTCCAAACACGACATGGGTTCCGATCTCAATTCCAGACAATTTTGCATTGAAAAGTCAAATGGCGCTCCTTCCCTTCCGAGCTCTGCCATGCGCCCAAACAGTGGTTTATCCCCATATATGAAGTATCAGCGTACTCAGGACAAATTGCACAACAACTTTTGGGGTCCAATTTATCCTGCTACCCTTGGGAAAATAAAAAGTTTGGGGCAAAAATATCATTTTTTGTGAAAATTAATATTAATTTTTTTTTACGGCTCTACATTATAAACTTCTGTGAAGCACTTGGAGGTTCAAAGTGCTCACCACACATCTAGATTAGTTCCTTAGAGGGTCTACTTTCCAAAATGGTGTCACTTGTGGGGGTTTCCACTGTTTAGGCACGTCAGGGGCTCTCCAAACACGACATGGGTTCCGATCTCAATTCCAGACAATTTTGCATTGAAAAGTCAAATGGCGCTCCTTCCCTTCCGAGCTCTGCCATGTGCCCAATCAATGGTTTACCCCAACATGTGGGGTATCGGCGTACTCAGGACAAATTGTACAACGACTTTTTTGGTCCAATTTCTCCTGTTACCCTTGGTAAAATAAAACAAATTGGATCTGAAGTAAAAATTTTGTGAAAAAAAAGTTAAATGTTCAATTTTTTTTAAACATTCCAAAAATTCCTGTGAAGCACCTGAAGGGTTAATAAACTTTTTGAATGTGGTTTTGAGTACCTTGAGGGGTGCAGTTTTTAGAATGGTGTCACTTTTGGGCATTTTCTGTCATATAGACCCCTCAAAGTCACTTCAAGTGTGAGGTGGTCCGTAAAAAAAATGGTTTTGCAAATTTTGTTGCAAAAATGAGAAATCGCTTTTCAACTTTTAACCCTTATAACTCCCTAACAAAAAAAAATTATGTTTCCAAAATTGTGCTGATGTAAAGCAGACATGTGGGAAATGTTGTTTATTAACTATATTATGTGATATAACTCTCTAATTTAAGGGCATAAAAACGAAAAATTTGAAAATTGCGAAATTTTCATAATTTTCGACAAATTTCTGTTTTTTTCACAAATAAATGCAAGTCATATCGAAGAAGTTTTACCACTATCATAAAGTACAATATGTCACGAGAAAACAATCTCAGAATCACCAAGATCCGTTGAAGCGTTTCAGAGTTATGACCTCATAAAGTGACAGTGGTCAGAATTGTAAAAATTGGCCGTGTCAGTTAGGTGAAAACAGGCTTCGGGGTGAAGGGGTTAAAGGGCCCTACCAGCTGGTTCCCCATGATTCTAGCCCAAAACATGACTCCTCCACCTCCTTGCTGACGTCGCAGCCTTGTTGGGACATGGTGGCCATCCACCAACCATCCACTACTCCATCCATCTGGACCGTCCAGGGTTGCTCGACACACATCAGTAAACAAGACTGTTTGAAAATTAGTCTTCATGTATGTCTGAGCCCACTGCAACTGTTTCTGCTTGTGAACACTGCTTAGGAGTGGCCGAATAGTAGGTTTATGCACCACAGCAAGCCTTTGAAGGATCCTACACCTTGAGGTTCGAGGGACTCCAGACGCACCAGCAGTTTCAAATAACTGTTTGCTGCTTTGTAATGGTATTTTGGCAGCTGCTCTCTTAATCCAATGAATTTGTCTGGCAGAAAACTTCCTCATTATGCCTTTATTTGCATGAACTCTGCGCTCTGTTCCAGTCACAAATCTCATCACAGTATGATGATCACTCTTAAGTTTTCGTGAAATATCTAATTTTTTCATACCTTGTCCAAGGTATTGCACTATTTAACGCTTTTCAGCAGCAGAGAGATCCTTTTTATTTCCCATATTGCTTGAAACCTGTGACCTGCATAATAATGTGGAACATCATTTTTGAGTAGTTTTGCTTTAATTAGAATCACCTGGAAAACTAATTATCACATGTGTTTAAGATTGATTTCAGTGATTCATTGAGCCCTGAGACACAATACCATCCACGAGTTTATTTGAAAAACAAAACAATTAAATCTTTATAACACTTAAATCCAATTTGCATAATAATTTGGAACACAGTGTATGTATCTTCTTTCCCATAACATATACTAAAATCACTTTATTCCCCCCTGAAATCTTTCTATTCTTTAGTGATTGTTGGGATTGACATACAGAATAATATAGCTATAAAGTATAATCAATTTGTGTGCGGCTACATATACTTATGGTAAATCCTAAATCAGCCGCAGAATCCGATCCCTGTAGATAGGATTCATGGACCATTCAGTGGTGATTCCGTTCTTGCAGGATTAAATCAAATGTTCATTTAATGTTTGATCATTTATCAAAAACAAAGGATCTTTACAGTGTGACAACCTCTCAGAAACGAGCAACCTCAAAAATAAGCCCCAAATAACTAAACATAACTGTAATGACAGCATGTAATTTTCTAGCCATCTTAACGGCTTATGTAGAGGGTTTGGACCCACTGGTGTAGTACTAAGGGCTCACTAGTTGATGCGTAAGACCCACCCAAGCAAAAATTATTTGAAAAATAAAATGATAGCTTGCTAAATAAATTAGATGTTTTCTACTGCCTTTTCCTGGACATAGTGCATCAAGTGTACTGTGCCAAGTACTGCTCCTGTTTTCCTGTGACATCTGGTAACTCTGCTACCTTTCTATGATCTCCAGGACTTCTCCTGTCTGCCTGTGGCTTCAGGCAAACCTGCTACCTATCTCTATCTGCGATGTCTAGGATGACTCCTGTCTTCCTGTGGCATCCGGTAACTCTGCTACCTGTCTTTGGTCTTCATGACTTCTCCTGTCTGCCTGCGGCTTCCAAGAACCCTGCTAACTATCTGCAAAGTCTAGGATGACTCCTGTCTTCCTGTGGCATCCGGTAACTCTGCTACTTGTTTATGGTCTCCAGGACTTCTGTCTCCCTGCAGCGTCCAGCCACCCTGTTGCCTATCTGCAATGTCTAGGATGACTCCTATCTTCCTGTGGCATCCAGTAACTCTGCTACCTGTCTATGGTCTCCAGGACTTCTCCTGTCTCCCTGCAGCTTCCCACAACCCTTCTACCTATCTGCGATGTGTAAGATGACTCCTGCCTTCCTGTGGCATCTGGTAACTCTGCTACCTGTCTATAGTCTCCAGGACTTCTCCTGTCTGCCTGCAGCTTCCAGCAACCCTGCTTCCTATCTGAGATGTCTAGGGTGACTCCTGTCTTCCTGTGGCATCTAGTTTCTCTGCTACCTCTCTGCGATCTTCCGGACATCTCCCGTCTGCTTGCGACTTCCAGTACTCTGCTGTCTATTTCCTATGTGCCCCACCAATCAGCTGCACTGACGCCTGTGGCCCGTGTATGCACTCGACCTTGGGCTTGGAAAACCCATCTCACCAGATAAGCCTAACAATAATAAGGCAAAGGGAAATGTAAAGAGACACTAAGCACAATTTCACAATTGTTTTTGCTACCCTTCATACAGAAAACTGGTTTTGTGAGTCCTGTCGATGACGCTATTAATTGCATATAAGTTAGGCTTCACACCCAGTGGATTGAGATGGTAAAAATTCCCTATATTCGGAGAGCGCAGGCGATATAGGCTAGGAGTCATACAGACTGAATCACATACCAGCCCCTCCTTATTGTTATGTTCCCCATGTTACAGCAATCAGGTTTTACTGGTCATAAATTCTTTCTATCCGTGGGTAATATTTTTCAAGATAAGACGTATACTAGTCACTCCCAGACTAAGCTTCTTCTTTATGTAATGCCTTTATTGTATTTTATTATCCTTCAATTCCGACTAAGCCAAAGTTTATTTCTTTCTCTATAAGTAATAATCCAGAGACACAACCTGCGCAGCTGCACATGAGCCCCGTGGTAGCCAATAAAAAGGATATATGCCATTAAATACGGAAAACCTGGATGACAGGTTCACTATAACCTCATTTGCACTTAGTTGTTTGACCCATATGGCAGAACAAACTCCTTGGTCAACCGGGTACTCCAAAGATTGATTACTGTAACTGCTGAGAACCCTTTCGTGCATAACTGTCTATATAAATGCCTTTCCTCCACACCTACTGTAAATATTAATGCTCATTAGTAATAATAGTAGTAATAGTAGTAATAATAGTAGTAATAGTAGTAGAGGTTGGTACACAAAATGAGAATGCTTGGTCTGGGGGAAAATGTGTGTAAATAGGTTAGTAACTGGCTTAGTGATAGAAAGCAGAGGGTGATTATAAATGGTATAGTCTCTAACTGGGTCGCTGTGACCAGTGGGGTACCGCAGGGGTCGGTATTGGGACCTGTTCTCTTCAATATATTCATTAATGATCTGGTAGAAGGTTTACACAGTAAAATATTGATATTTGCAGATGATACAAAACTATGTAAAGCAGTTAATACAAGAGAAGATAGTATTCTGCTACAGATGGATCTGGATAAGTTGGAAACTTGGGCTGAAAGTTGGCAGATGAGGTTTAACAATGATAAATGTAAGGTTATACACATGGGAAGAAGGAATCAATATCACCATTACACACTGAACGGGAAACCACTGGGTAAATCTGACAGGGAGAAGGACTTGGGGATCCTAGTTGATGATAAACTTACCTGGGGCAGCCAGTGCCAGGCAGCAGCTGCCAAGGCAAACAGGATCATGGGGTGCATTAAAAGAGGTCTGGATACACATGATGAGAGCATTATACTGCCTCTGTACAAATCCCTAGTTAGACCGCACATGGAGTACTGTGTCCAGTTTTGGGCACCGGTGCTCAGGAAGGATATAATGGAACTAGAGAGAGTACAAAGGAGGGCAACAAAATTAATAAAGGGGATGGGAGCAGGGCCGGACTGGCCATAGGGCACTTCTGGCAAATGCCAGAAGGGCCGGTGCCAGTGGTGGGCCGCTCAATCCGCCGCCCCCGCCGTCGCATTCAACTATACCGGCGTATAGACGCCGGCACAGTTGAATGCAATGATGGAGGAGAGAGCGTCTACAGACGCTCCTCTCCCATCATTCCCCGCTCTGCCTCTGACACTGCGGGTGCGCGATGACGTCATATCATCGCGCACCTGCTGTGTCCCCCGGGCAGACTGCAGCTGCTGAGACAGGAGCAGGAACCAGGAAGCAACGCTGGGCACGAGGAGAGGTGAGGAGAGTTTTTTTTTTTTCTGGACTGTGGGGCCATTCTCGGAGGAGGTGAGGGGAGGAAGAGAAGAGATGTGGGCTGTATATAGTTCTCTGTGGGCTGTGCTCTGTGCTGTATACTGTTGTGGGCTGTATATAGTTCTCTGTGGGCTGTGCTCTGTGCTGTATACTGCTGTGGGCTGTATATAGTTCTCTGTGGGCTGTGCTCTGTGCTGTATACTGCTGTGGGCTGTATATAGTACTCTGTGGGCTGTGCTGTATACTGTGGGCTGTATATAGTTCTCTGTGGGCTGTGCTCTGTGCTGTATACTGCTGTGGGCTGTATATAGTTCTCTGTGGGCTGTGCTCTGTGCTGTATACTACTGTGTGCTCTGTGCTGTATATAGTTCTCTGTGGGCTGTGCTCTGTGCTGTATACTGCTGTGGGCTGTATATAGTTCTCTGTGGGCTGTGCTCTGTGCTGTATACTACTGTGTGCTCTGTGCTATATATAGTTCTCTGTGGGCTGTGCTCTGTGCTGTATACTGCTGTGGGCTGTATATAGTTCTCTGTGGGCTGTGCTCTGTGCTGTATACTACTGTGTGCTCTGTGCTATATATAGTTCTCTGTGGGCTGTGCTCTGTGCTGTATACTGCTGTGGGCTGTATATAGTTCTCTGTGGGCTGTGCTCTGTGCTGTATACTGCTGTGGGCTGTATATAGTTCTCTGTGGGCTGTGCTCTGTGCTGTATACTACTGTGGGCTGTATATAGCTCTCTGTGGGCTGTGCTCTGTGCTGTATACTACTGTGGGCTGTATATAGTTCTCTGTGGGCTGTGCTCTGTGCTGTATACCACTGTGGGCTGTATATAGTTCTCTGTGGGCTGTGCTCTGTGCTGTATACTGCTGTGGGCTGTATATAGTTCTCTGTGGGCTGTGCTCTGTGCTGTATACTACTGTGGGCTGTATATAGTTCTCTGTGGGCTGTGCTCTGTGCTGTATACTGCTGTGGGCTGTATATAGCTATCTGTGGGCTGTGCTCTGTGCTGTATACTACTGTGTGCTCTGTGCTATATATAGTTCTCTGTGGGCTGTGCTCTGTGCTGTATACTGCTGTGGGCTGTATATAGTTCTCTGTGGGCTGTGCTCTGTGCTGTATACTGCTGTGGGCTGTATATAGTTCTCTGTGGGCTGTGCTCTGTGCTGTATACTACTGTGGGCTGTATATAGCTCTCTGTGGGCTGTGCTCTGTGCTGTATACTGCTGTGGGCTGTATATAGCTCTCTGTGGGCTGTGCTCTGTGCTGTATACTACTGTGCACTCTGTGCTATATATAGTTCTCTGTGGGCTGTGCTCTGTGCTGTATACTGCTGTGGGCTGTATATAGTTCTCTGTGGGCTGTGCTCTGTGCTGTATACTGCTGTGGGCTGTATATAGTTCTCTGTGGGCTGTGCTCTGTGCTGTATACTACTGTGTGCTCTGTGCTATATATAGTTCTCTGTGGTCTGTGCTCTGTGCTGTATGCTACTGTGGGCTGTATATAGCTCTCTGTGGGCTGTGCTCTGTGCTGTATGCTACTGTGGGCTGTATATAGCTCTCTGTGGGCTGTGCTCTGTGCTGTATACTACTGTGGGCTGTATATAGTTCTCTGTGGGCTGTGCTCTGTGCTGTATATAGTTCTCTGTGGGCTGTGCTCTGTGCTGTATACTACTGTGGGCTGTATATAGTTATCTGTGGGCTGTGCTCTGTGCTGTATGCTACTGTGGGCTGTATATAGTTCTCTGTGGGCTGTGCTCTGTGCTGTATATAGTTCTCTGTGGGCTGTGCTCTGTGCTGTATACTACTGTGGGCTGTATATAGTTATCTGTGGGCTGTGCTCTGTGCTGTATGCTACTGTGGGCTGTATATAGTTCTCTGTGGGCTGTGCTCTGTGCTGTATATAGTTCTCTGGGCTGTGCTCTGTGCTGTATACTACTGTGGGCTGTATATAGTTCTCTGTGGGCTGTGCTCTGTGCTGTATACTACTGTGTGCTGTATATAGTTCTCTGTGGGCTGTGCTGTATATAGTACTCTGTGGGCTGTGCTGTATATAGTACTCTGTGGGCTGTGCTGTATATAGTACTCTGTGGGCTGTGCTGTATATAGTACTCTTTGGGCTGTGCTGTGTATAGTACTATGTGGGCTGTGCTGTATATAGTACTCTGTGGGCTGTGCTGTATATAGTACTCTCTGGGCTGTGCTGTATATAGTACTCTCTGGGCTGTGCTGTATATAGTACTCTCTGGGCTGTGCTTTATATAGTACTCTGGGCTGTGCTGTATATAGTACTCTGGGCTGTGCTGTATATAGTACTCTGGGCTGTGCTGTATATAGTACTCTGGGCTGTGCTTTATATAGTTCTCTGTGGGCTGTGCTGTATATAGTTCTCTGTGGGCTGTGCTGTATATATTACTTTGTGGGCTGTGCTGTATATATTACTTTGTGGGCTGTGCTGTATATATTACTCTGTGGGCTGTGCTGTATACTACTGTGTGGACTGTGCTGTATACTTCTACGTGGGCTGTGCTGTATACTACTGTGTGGTCTGTGCTGTATACTACTGTGTGGTCTGTGCTGAATACTGCTGTGTGGGCTGTGTTATCTACTACGCGAGCTGTGCTATAGTATGCAGGCTGTGCTGTATACTATGCGGTTTGTGCTATATAATATGCGGGCTTTGCTATATACTATGGGGAGTATATTATATTCTATGGGGGAGGCCATGTTATGTACTATGTGGCTGTGTTATATACTATTGTGGGGGTATATTATATTCTATGGGGGAGGCTGCGTTATATACTATGGGGGGCTGCATTATATATTATGGGGAGGTGGGCTGTATTATATTCTATGGGGGTTACATACTCTGGGGTGGCTGCATTATACTCTGTGGGGTGGCTGCATTATACTCTGGGGTGGCTGCATTATACTCTGGGGTGGCTGCATTATACTATATGTGGGCTGCATTATACTGTATCGAGGACTATGGGGAATACGTTATACTATATGAAGAACTATGGGGTGCATTATACTATGGGAAGTGAATTGTACTACATGGATGACTGTGGCGGTGCATTATACTATATGGAGCACTATGAGGATTGTATTATGCTATATGGAGGACTATGAGGATTGTATTATGCTATATGGAGGACTATGAGGAGTGTATTATACTATGTGGAGGACTGAGCAGTGGGCCTGTGTAACTTCAAATGCCGGGGCTGAATTTTAGTCCCAGTCCGGCCCTGGATGGGAGAACTACAATACACAGATAGATTAGCGAAATTAGGATTATTTAGTCTAGAAAAAAGACGACTGAGGGGCGATCTAATAACCAGTCAGTCGAGGGGTTCAAGAGAGGCCTGGATGTCTTCCTGGAGCAGAACAATATTGTATCATACAATTATTAGGTTCTGTAGAAGGACGTAGATCTGGGGATTTATTATATGGAATATAGGCTGAACTGGATGGACAAATGTCTTTTTTCGGCCTTACTAACTATGTTACTATGTTACTATGTTATTAGTAAGGTTACATTTTTCCAAGTGTCTCACTGGAAAACAGACCTCTACATACCGCTCCGACTTTCGGGAAACTATATAATTTTTTACAATGCAGAACCCCAATCTGCACCCTATATTGAAGGTGGTATCTTACAGGGTAGAAATGAAATATTACATTTACATCACTTCTTTAAAATATGTTTTTATAGACTTCAAAATCTTGCTTGCTTGTGCCTCTGCTGCTTGACATTGAGTGCTTCTGCTTAATTTTCTGATAACCAATGTGCAGGAAATTAGAACTAAACAGTGTGAGGTTATGTTAGTTACCGTATCCTAATATGTAAATTTTGTGAGTTTTTTGCCTTCAAAAGAATTTGTCAGTTAGACAACCCAAACCACATATATGGGCATGCAGATCTTTGAAATGTAAATCCACTGATGCCTTTATATCTTTTATCTGCTGTTACATTTCTGAGAAATTAACATTAATTAATTGTTATCATTATAAATTAGCATTAATCAAATAATATATATACAAATGAGGCATTTAGTGCACAGTGCGTCGCAGAGCACTTAACTAGTCGTTGCCTCCCCAAGTTGTTTTCCCACCCAGTAGCAGCCTCTACTACAGTGAGCTATCAATCAACTAAAGAGGCGGGTGCTGAGTGAGCAGTGGCGTACTGCTAAAAGCGGTAGACCATGCGACCACTATAGAGCCTGTGAGTTAGGGCACCCCACTCCCGCTCGGCATTACACTTTCCACTGTATCTGCATCCTGCAGAGCTTCAGAACACACACTATGGAGAACACAGCACTGGGGGAACATGGAGAGGGGAGTATATTTTTTTTCAATCAATAAGAGAGACATTATACAGTGCTGTATAGAAGGCTATATGGGACCCATTATACTACAGCTCTGGCAAAAATCAAGAGACCATCACATCAAATCCCTGTCATGGGCAGCCCAATCTCCAGACCTGAACCTCATTGAAAACCTCTGGAATGTAATCAAGAACTGCTTACATTTTTGCGCCAGAAGCAGTGTGAAAGACTGGTGGAAAGCATGCCAAGACGCATGAAAGCTGTGATTACAAAACATGGTTATTCCACAAAATATTGATTTCTGAACTCTTCCCGAGTTAAAACATTAGTATTGTTGTTTCTACATGATTGATCACAAAATACATTTTAAACATTAATTTTCATAAAACTGCAGTAAGGAAAAATGACCTGCAGGGGGCACCACACTACCCCAAAGCACAATAACACAAAGCTGAAACAAATCCTAACATTTGCCTTGGGGGCTCTCCAGCTTGCCGAACTCCTTGCCCAGCCGATTTCAGGCAGGTACATATAAAATATTTGCTACATATGTGGAAGTAGAATAAAAGTAAAACTTTACTTGTTTAAGACTTCAGATTTAAAACTGAAGATATAAATGAATGCAGCCTAAAAGGAACCGGACAGGTTCTGAACCATCAGATTTTCCGTATTATTGGACAGTCATTGAAAAGCCTATGTTCTTTCTAAGGTTGCAGCTTATTGGTGACCTGGAGTCACCTCTAGTCCCAAGTAAAAAACTGCAGCGTTGACATAACTCAGACTGCACATTGATTCCCGATGGGAGAGATTGGTGGAAACAACCTTGTAAAAATAAAAAAATAAAAAAAACAACTGTAGGGAAAAAAAGGTAAAATAATCTGCAGATATTACTTTTTTTTTTAAAGTGATATTCCCAATTATTATATAATGGTGTAAATACGCTCAGTTATGGGGTCAATTCTCTTTCATGATTTTTACTGTCAAAGTGGCACTGATGCACAGGGAGCTGCTCCGTTCAAATGCATAGGGCTGTGCTGCACTTCCCTACACTGCAGATAGATGGCAGTGCTGCTGTGGAGGGGAAAAAAATGCTGCTGCCCCTGTTCTTTTGCAAGGTCCTGACAATCAGACTCCTTCTGATTAGTAAGTAAAATACGATTATGTTTAATGTTAGAGGATCTCCTTTAGGCTGGAGTCACACACAACATAAAAAAATCGGTCCATTTTACACGGCGAGAATCGCAGAAATGTTCCCTGAACAGTGATCCGTATGTCATCCGTGTGAAGTGCGAGGATGCGATCTTCTCGCATGTAAGTATCCGTGTGACATCCGTATGGTGAGATTTTCTCGCCGGCTTGCAAAATGGACATATAATGGATCCATGGGCTCAAATATTCGTGAAAACATATACAGTATATATATACACAGTATATATATAGTATATATAAATATATATATATATATATATATATATATATATATATATATATATATATATATATATCAGTGACACACATACCTCTCTGTGTTCATCATCTCATTGAATACATTTACATTTGACCAGCTTGATTTTCCTGAAATTGACTGCACCCCCGGGCCAACTAGTATACCTATAAAGAGAAAAATCAGACAAACTGAACCTTTTGCAGTGGTCTCTTAACTTTTGCCAGAGCTGTATATGGAAGGCTATGTTGATCCCACGATACTATATGGAAGGCTATATGGCACCCATTATACTATATGGAAGGCTATGTTGGTCCCTTTATTGTATATGGAAGGTTATGTTGGTCCCATGATACTATATGGAAGGCTATGTTGGTCCCATTATACTATATGGAAGGTTATGTTGGTCCCATGATACTATATGGAAGGCTATGTGGGGTCCATTATACTATATGGAAGGTTCTGTGAGACCTATGATATTATGCGGAAGGCTATGTGGGGTCCATGGTACTATATAGAAGCCTATGTAGGGCCCATGGTACTATATGGAAGGCTATTTGAGGCCATTATAATATTTTACAGTATTTGCAGTAATCGGGGGCCATTATACTATATGGAAGGCTATGCTCAGGGCCACAATATTCTTTTGAGGGCCATGTAGGGGCCATTATACTGCTTGAGGGGCTACTGGAGAACCATTATACTGCTTGGAGGGCTAGTGGTGGTCATTATACAATGTGAAAGGTTATGTTGGGACCATCATACTGTGTGGAGGGATGTGGGGTCCATTACACTGTGTGGAGGGCTGTGCGGGGGACCTCATATTGTGTTGAGGGCTGTGTTGCGGTCACAGTTGGGTCATCATACTGTGTTGGGGTCACCATACTTTGCCGGGGTGAGCGGACATAGGGGTACATTAGGGTCATCATACTTTGCGTGTGGAGGATTCTGTGGAGGAATTCACTGTGGGGTATCATACTGTGTTTGGGGGAACTTTTGTTGGCGTCATACTTTATAGGGGCAATGAAAGAGGAATCTCTAGAGGGTTCAGTGGGAGGAAAATTAGTTTGTAAGAGTGGAAAAGTTGTGACATGCTCTTCTGCAACCCTGCCAAATATTATGTTTTTTTGGAGGAGGGGCCCAATTAGAACTTCTGCTATGGGGCCTCATGATTTCTATGTAAGCCCCTGTGGAGAAGGAAACAACCTGAGTAGACAAAGGCTAGTTTAGAGCTCTATCAGGCCCAGAGCACTCAATGCCTCATTTGCATATTAATTAAAACATTATTTTTTGGAAATGCAGTAACAGATAGAAGATATAAAGGTGTCATTGGATTGGTGTTTCAGAGACCTGCATCTACTATATAATTGTCTAAGGGTCACTTCCGTCTTTCTGTCTGTCTGTCTGTCTGTCTGTAACGGAAATCCCAAGTTGCTGATTGGCCGCGGCAAAACAGCCATGACTGTCATGGTTCTCAATGGCAAGAGAACGTAATTAAGCATACAAAAGGACTAGCTCTTGGAAGATGGGAACTCGAGCTGACCATGAGCTAAACCTACCGCACAACTAACAGTGGCCGGGTAGCGTGCCTACGTTTTATCCCTAGACGCCCAGCGCCAGCCGGAGAACTGACTGACCCTAGCAGAGGAAAATACAGACCTGGCTTACCTCTAGAGAAATTTTCCCCAAAAGGCAGACAGTAGCCCCCACATATATTGGCGGTGATTTTAGAGGAAAATGACATACGAAGTATGAAGATAGGTTTAGCAAATTGAGGTCCGCTTACTAGATAGTAGGAAGACAGAAAAGGGAACTTCACGGTCAGCTGAAAACCCTTTCAAAATACCATCCTGAAATTACTTTAAGACTCTAATATCAACTCATGACACCAGAGTGGCAATTTCAGCTCACAAGAGCTTCCAGCCTCAGAAATATTCAATCACAGAGAACTGGAACAAAAATGCAAAACAAACTTAGGACAACAAGTCCAACTTAGCTGATAGTAGTCTAGGAGCAGGAACATGCAACAGAAAGGCTTCTGGTAACATTGTTGGCCGGCATAGAAATGACTGAGGAGCAAGGCTAAATAGAAAACTCCCACATACTGATGGAAAACAGGTGAACAGAGGAGATGAAGCACACAAGTGCAGTACCACCAGAAACCACCGGGGGAGCCCAGAAACCAAATTCACAACAGTACCCCCCCCTCAAGGAGGGGGCACCGAACCCTCACCAGAACCACCAGGGCGATCAGGATGAGCCCTATGAAAGGCACGGACCAAATCGGAGGCATGAACATCAGAGGCTGTCACCCAAGAGTTATCCTCCTGACCGTAGCCCTTCCACTTGACCAGATACTGAAGTCTCCGTCTGGAAACACGGGAGTCCAAGATCTTCTCGACAACGTACTCCAACTCACCCTCAACCAACACCGGAGCAGGAGGCTCAACGGAAGGCACAACCGGTACCTCATACCTGCGTAACAATGACCGATGGAAGACATTATGAATAGAAAAAGATGCAGGGAGGTCCAAACGAAAGGACACAGGGTTAAGAATCTCCAATATCTTGTACGGGCCGATGAACCGAGGCTTAAACTTAGGAGAAGAAACCTTCATAGGGACAAAACGAGAAGATAACCACACCAAGTCCCCAACACAAAGACGAGGACCAACACGACGACGGCGGTTGGCAAAATGCTGAGTCTTCTCCTGGGACAACTTCAAATTGTCCACCACATGCCCCCAAATCTGATGCAACCTCTCCACCACAGCATCCACTCCAGGACAATCCGAAGACTCCACCTGACCGGAAGAGAAACGAGGATGAAACCCCGAATTACAGAAGAAAGGAGAAACCAAGGTGGCAGAACTAGCCCGATTATTGAGGGCAAACTCCGCCAAGGGCAAAAAGGCAACCCAATCATCCTGATCCGCAGACACAAAACACCTCAAATAAGTCTCCAAGGTCTGATTAGTTCGCTCGGTCTGGCCATTAGTCTGAGGATGGAAAGCAGACGAAAAAGACAAATCAATGCCCATCCTAGCACAGAACGCTCGCCAAAATCTAGACACGAATTGGGTTCCCCTGTCAGAAACGATATTCTCCGGAATACCATGCAAGCGCACCACATTTTGAAAAAACAGAGGAACCAGCTCGGATGAGGAAGGCAATTTGGGCAAGGGAACCAAATGGACCATCTTAGAGAAACGGTCACACACCACCCAGATGACAGACATCTTCTGAGAAACAGGGAGATCAGAAATAAAATCCATGGAGATGTGAGTCCAAGGCCTCTTCGGAATAGGCAAAGATAACAACAATCCACTAGCCCGAGAACAACAAGGCTTGGCCCGAGCACAAACATCACAAGACTGCACAAAACCTCGCACATCTCGCGACAGGGAAGGCCACCAGAAGGACCTTGCCACCAAATCCCTGGTACCAAAGATTCCAGGATGACCTGCTAACGCAGAAGAATGGACCTCCGAGATGACTCTACTGGTCCAATCATCAGGAACAAACATTCTACCAGGCGGGCAACGATCAGGTCTATTTGCCTGAAACTCCTGCAAGACCCGTCGCAAGTCTGGGGAAACAGCAGATAATATCACTCCATCCTTAAGGATACCTGTAGGTTCAGAATTACCAGGGGAATCAGGCTCAAAACTCCTAGAAAGGGCATCCGCCTTCACATTTTTAGAACCTGGTAGGTAAGAAACCACAAAATTAAACTGAGAGAAAAATAACGACCAGCGCGCCTGTCTAGGATTCAGGCGCCTGGCAGACTCAAGATAAATCAAATTCTTGTGGTCGGTCAATACCACCACCTGATGTCTAGCCCCCTCAAGCCAATGACGCCACTCCTCAAAAGCCCACTTCATAGCCAAGAGCTCCCGATTACCAATATCATAATTTCGCTCAGCGGGCGAAAATTTACGAGAAAAGAATGCACAAGGTCTCATCACGGAGCAGTCGGAACTTTTCTGCGACAAAACCGCCCCAGCTCCGATTTCTGAAGCGTCAACCTCAACCTGAAAAGGAAGAGTAACATCAGGCTGACGCAATACAGGGGCGGAAGAAAAGCGGCGCTTAAGCTCCCGAAAGGCCTCCACAGCAGCAGGGGACCAATCAGCAACATCAGCACCCTTCTTAGTCAAATCAGTCAACGGTTTAGCAACCTCAGAAAAACCGGTTATAAATCGACGATAAAAATTAGCAAAGCCCAAAAACTTCTGAAGGCTCTTAAGAGAAGAGGGTTGCGTCCAATCACAAATAGCCTGAACCTTGACAGGGTCCATCTCAATGGAAGAGGGGGAAAAAATGTACCCCAAAAACGAAATCTTTTGAACCCCAAAAACGCACTTAGAACCCTTTACACACAAGGAATTAGCGCGCAAAACCTGAAAAACCCTCCTGACCTGTTGGACATGAGAGTCCCAGTCATCCGAAAAAATCAAAATATCATCAAGATACACAATCAAAAATTTATCCAAATAATCACGGAAAATGTCATGCATAAAGGACTGAAAGACTGAAGGGGCATTTGAAAGACCAAAAGGCATTACTAAATACTCAAAATGGCCCTCAGGCGTATTAAATGCGGTTTTCCACTCATCCCCCTGCTTAATTCGCACCAAATTATACGCCCCACGAAGATCAATCTTAGAGAACCACTTGGCCCCCTTTATTCGAGCAAACAAATCAGTAAGCAGTGGCAAAGGATACTGATATTTAACCGTGATTTTATTCAAAAGCCGATAATCAATACACGGCCTCAAAGAGCCATCTTTTTTAGATACAAAGAAAAAACCGGCTCCTAAGGGAGATGACGAAGGACGAATATGTCCCTTTTCCAAGGACTCCTTAATATATTCCCGCATAGCAGCATGTTCAGGCACAGATAGATTAAATAAACGACCCTTTGGAAACTTACTGCCCGGAATCAGATCTATAGTACAATCGCAATCTCTGTGCGGAGGTAGTGAACCAAGTTTAGGCTCCTCAAAAACGTCACGATAATCAGATAAAAATTCCGGAATCTCAGAGGGAATAGATGACGAAATGGAAACCAAAGGTACGTCCCCATGAGTCCCCTGACATCCCCAGCTTAACACAGACATTGCTTTCCAGTCGAGGACTGGGTTATGAGATTGCAGCCATGGCAATCCAAGCACCAACACATCATGTAGATTATACAACACAAGGAAGCGAATAATCTCCTGGTGATCCGGATTAATACGCATAGTTACTTGTGTCCAGTATTGTGGTTTGTTACTAGCCAATGGCGTGGAGTCAATACCCTTCAGAGGTATAGGAACTTCCAGAGGCTCTAAATCAAACCCACAGCGTTTGGCAAAGGACCAATCCATAAGACTCAAAGCGGCGCCAGAGTCGACATAGGCGTCCGCGGTAATAGACGATAAAGAGCAAATCAGGGTCACAGATAGAATAAACTTAGACTGTAAAGTGCCAATTGAAACAGACTTATCAACCTTCTTAGTACGTTTAGAGCATGCTGATATAACATGAGTTGAATCACCACAATAGAAGCATAACCCATTTTTTCGCCTAAAATTCTGTTGTTCGCTTCTGGACAGAATTCTATCACATTGCATAATCTCTGGCGCCTTCTCAGTAGACACCGCCAAATGGTGCACAGGTTTGCGCTCCCGCAAACGCCGATCAATCTGAATAGCCATTGTCATGGACTCATTCAGACCTGTAGGCACAGGGAACCCCACCATAACATCTTTAATGGCATCAGAGAGACCCTCTCTGAATTTCGCCGCCAGGGCGCAATCATTCCACTGAGTAAGCACAGACCACTTACGAAATTTTTGGCAGTATATTTCAGCCTCATCTTGCCCTTGAGACAGGGCCATTAAGGCTTTTTCAGCCTGAATCTCTAAATGAGGTTCCTCATAAAGCAACCCCAAAGCCAGGAAAAACGCATCCACATTGAGCAACGCAGGATCCCCTGGTGCCAAAGCAAATGCCCAATCCTGAGGGTCGCCCCGGAGCAAGGAAATTACAATCCTGACCTGCTGTGCAGGATCTCCAGCGGAGCGAGATCTCAGAGACAAAAATAATTTACAATTATGTTTGAAATTCTGGAAGCGAGATCTATCCCCAGAGAAAAATTCAGGTAAAGGAATTCTAGGTTCAGATGTAGGAGCATGAATAACGAAATCCTGTAAGCTTTGAACCTTCATAGCGAGATTATTCAAACCTGTAGCTAAACTCTGAGGATCCATATTTAATCAGGTGAAATCAGAACCATTCAAGGATTAGAAGGAGAGAGAGACGAAGGCTGCAGTAAGCAGAGATGCTAGTGAATCAACTAATGAGCAAACTCAGGAGAAAAAAAAAAAAATTCTCTGCAGACTTCTTTTCTCTCCTTTCTTCTGCCAATTACACTGGTCAACAGCATTTTTGGTGCCAAAGATATTTCATCGAATTTAGGGTATTTTTGGGGTGCTGATTCTGAATATGTCATCAGTTTTGCTAGATTGGCTCAAGTTTTTGAGATTTTTGGTATCTTATTTATAGCACTTGTTGGTAAATGCGACGCATCATCTCATTAATTTCTTTGGATTAGTACTTGAACTGAGCAGTTCTCAATATAGTTTTGTGTTAATTAGTGTTCTAAAAGTTTGTTCATAGCTTGATTTTTGCACTAACTTTATGTTGTTGTCTGTTTTCCAGTGAAAAGCATGAACTCATCAAGAAGAAGTTGTCTTAACGATCCAGACTCATTCTGTTACATTTGTGGTGAATACACACTGCCAAAACATAGAAGAAACATAACAGACTTCGTAAAAAAAGTGTATTTTGCCTATTTTGGGGTTATGCTTGGGGACCAAGACAAGTTTTGGGCACCACACATAGTGTGCAAAGCATGTATCGAATTATTACGAAAATGGAGCAAAGGACAAAGAAAAAGCTTCAAATTTGGTGTTCCAATGGTGTGGAGAGAGCCAAAAAATCATCATGATGACTGTTATTTATGGTAAACACAGGTACAGGCACATCTTCACAATGAGGGACAGGCCTTCTTGCAGATTCCATGTTACTCCCATTTTCGTTTCTTATGCTTATTGAATCCTTGCACTTGCACTGCACAGAAATAACAGTCATCATGATGATTTTTTGGCTCTCTCCACACCATTGGAACACCAAATTTGAAGCTTTTTCTTTGTCCTTTGCTCCATTTTCGTAATAATTCGATACATGCTTTGCACACTATGTGTGGTGCCCAAAACTTGTCTTGGTCCCCAAGCATAACCCCAAAATAGGCAAAATACACTTTTTTTTACGAAGTCTGTTATGTTTCTTCTATGTTTTGGCAGTGTGTATTCACCACAAATGTAACAGAATGAGTCTGGATCGTTAAGACAACTTCTTCTTGATGAGTTCATGCTTTTCACTGGAAAACAGACAACAACATAAAGTTAGTGCAAAAATCAAGCTATGAACAAACTTTTAGAACACTAATTAACACAAAACTATGTTGAGAACTGCTCAGTTCAAGTACTAATCCAAAGAAATTAATGAGATGATGCGTCGCATTTACCAACAAGTGCTATAAATAAGATACCAAAAATCTCAAAAACTTGAGCCAATCTGGCAAAACTGATAGCATATTCAGAATCAGCACCCCAAAAATACCCCAAATTCATTAAAATATTTTGGACACCAGAAAAAAATTTTTTTTTTGTTGACCTGTGTTATTTTAACCCTCGGCCGGCCAAACTGTCATGGTTCTCAATGGCAAGAGAACGTAATTAAGCATACAAAAGGACTAGCTCTTGGAAGATGGGAACTCGAGCTGACCATGAGCTAAACCTACCGCACAACTAACAGTGGCCGGGTAGCGTGCCTACGTTTTATCCCTAGACGCCCAGCGCCAGCCGGAGAACTGACTGACCCTAGCAGAGGAAAATACAGACCTGGCTTACCTCTAGAGAAATTTTCCCCAAAAGGCAGACAGTAGCCCCCACATATATTGGCGGTGATTTTAGAGGAAAATGACATACGAAGTATGAAGATAGGTTTAGCAAATTGAGGTCCGCTTACTAGATAGTAGGAAGACAGAAAAGGGAACTTCACGGTCAGCTGAAAACCCTTTCAAAATACCATCCTGAAATTACTTTAAGACTCTAATATCAACTCATGACACCAGAGTGGCAATTTCAGCTCACAAGAGCTTCCAGCCTCAGAAATATTCAATCACAGAGAACTGGAACAAAAATGCAAAACAAACTTAGGACAACAAGTCCAACTTAGCTGATAGTAGTCTAGGAGCAGGAACATGCAACAGAAAGGCTTCTGGTAACATTGTTGGCCGGCATAGAAATGACTGAGGAGCAAGGCTAAATAGAAAACTCCCACATACTGATGGAAAACAGGTGAACAGAGGAGATGAAGCACACAAGTGCAGTACCACCAGAAACCACCGGGGGAGCCCAGAAACCAAATTCACAACACATGACCAATCAGCGACGGGCACAGTCCGGCGGCAAAATGGCCGCTCCTTCCTCCCTGCAGTCAGTGCCCGCTCCATAATCCCCTCCAGTCAGCCCTCACACAGGGTTAATGGCAGCGTTAACGGACCGCGTTACGCCGCGGTGTAACGTACTCCGTTAACGCTGCTATTAACCCTGTGTGACCAACTTTTTACTATTGATGCTGCGCATGCAGCATCAATAGTAAAAGATCTAATGTTACAAATAATAATAATAAAAAAAAGGTTATTCTCACCTTCCGACGTCGTGCGCTGTTCTCGGCAGTGCAAGCGGCAGGTTCCAGTGCCAAGGATGCTATGCGAGAAGGACCTGCCATGACGTCATGGTCATGTGACCGCAACGTCATCACAGGTCCTGCGCTCATACCAACCCTGGGACCGGAAGCTGCCGCGTGCACCGCACACAGGCGCCAGGACTTCAAGGGGCTTCGGAAGGTGAGTAAATGTTTATTTTTATTTTAAGTCTTTTTTAACCACGCATATAGTGCCCACATTGCTATATACTATGTGGGCTGTGTTACATACTGCGTGGGCTCTGTTATATACTACATCTCTGTGCTATATACTATGTAGCTGGGCAATATACAACGTGACTGTGCAATATACAACGTGACTGCCCAATATACTACGTGGCTGTGCAATATACTACGTGCTCTGTGTTATATACTACGTAGCTGTGCAATAAACCATGTGGCTGTGTTGGTTCTGTTATATACTACGTCGACTGTGCAATATACTACGTGGCTCTGTTATATACTACGTGGCTGTGCCATATACTACATAGCTATGCAATATACTACGTGCCTCTACAATATACTATGTGGCTATGTTATATTCTACGTGGCTCTGCTATATACTACGTCGATGAACAATATACTACATAGCTGTGCAATACACTACGTAGCTGTGCAATACACTACGTGACTGTGTTATATACTACGTGGCTGTGCAATATACTACGTGCCTGTGCAATATACTACGTGGCTCTACAATATACTATGTGGCTATGTTATATACTACGTGGCTCTGCTATATACTACGTGGCTGACCAATATACTACGTGCCTGTGCAATACACTACGTAGCTGTGCAATACACTACGTGGCTGTGTTATATACTACGTAGCTCTGCTATATACTACGTACGCTGTGTTACATACTTCTAGCTCTGTTATATACTATGTCGGTTATGTTATATACTACGTCACTGTGCAATATAGTACGTAGCCTGTGCTATATACTACCTACATATTCTAGAATACCCGATACGTTAGAATCGGGCCACCATCTAGTACCCTTATAAGTGGTTTGGGGGGTTGATCTTAGTTACAGATTCCTTTTAACAACCAATGCTAAATGTAATTTTTAAGTTCCTGTTCTGTTCAGTATGTACAGTACACCTCTTCTATTTATAACATGACTTATTGTTAGGATATCTGCAAATCATGCACTTATGTAAATTTAGCCTAATGAGGTCTCTGCAGACAGATTATTTTTATATTGTCCTGGTATAATGTAGTAAAATAAGTGTAACATTTACTTTGAAGTGAAATTTTATTCTGCTTCATATATTTCCCCTTGAAACTTTCCTACGAAACCCTCTAGAAAGAAATCTCTCCGAACAGGGGCTTACATCATTATATTATCTGAGCAATGTTGCAATTCAAATGCTTCATATTACATAACATTTCACAATATACCTATCATTGGCGTTACTACATGGTCACCGTACGGTGGTAACATCTCTTTTTGATAGCGGTTTTTTAAATAAACTTAGTAACAGTTCAGTGCAGTTCAGTCATTATATTAGTATTATTGATAATGTCCGATGGGACCCAGTGCAAAATTGTGACCTTGGCCCCCTGCATGTTTATCAGATGCATGGGCTTTTGTAGCATTCTAAATCCTATAGAACATTATAAATAAATCCTATATACATTTTCATCGCTCTCCAATTCATTATGTAGTAATGTCCCCTTTCCTCTACTAATATCCCCCATCCTGGGATTCTTCCTAGTATATATCTCCCCCATCCTGGACCCCTTAGGCTAGGGTCACATTGCGTTAGGGCAGTCCGTTTAGCGCATAGCGCTACGGACTGCGCTAACGCAATGTCCCAAAAGGGATCGCATTAGCCGATCCCGCTAGCGCAGATCCCCGATCTGCGCTAGCGAGGAACGGACCGCGAACGCTGCTTGCAAATGACGGCACAAATGACGGCACATCGCTAGTGCACGCTCAATGTGGGCGTGCGCTAGCGATGCGTTCACCATTACAGGCAATGGCGGCATTAACGAACTACGTTACACCGCGCTATGCTGCGGTGTAACGTAGTCCGTTAAACGCGGCCACAGAACGCAATGTGACCCTAGCCTTATAATAATAATATCATTTTTTATTCCTTTAGCACAAACATATTCTGTAGCCCTTCTTGGTATATATGTCCCCCTTCCTGGGCCTCATCCTGGTATATAAGTCCTCCATCCTGGTATATATGTCCCCCATCCTGAACCTCATCATGGTATATATGTCCCCCATCCTGGTATATATGTCCCCCATCCTGGTATATATGTCCCTCATCCTGGTATATATGTCCCCCATCCTGGTATATATGTCCCTCATCCTGGTATATATGTCCCCCATCCTGAACCTCATCCTGGTATATATGTCCCCCATCCTGGTATATAAATATTAGGAGAAAGACAGGGAGCGATCTTTGTCAAGGACATCTGCTGGGATGCAGGTAGGCAGAAATTTAGTAGAGTAATAATGTAAATCGTAAGATCTCTTTCATATCACGAAGGACCTGTGCGGAGCAGGAGCCGGGAATTGGGGAATGCGGAAAGCAGAATGTAAGGCTTGACACGAAAGAGATCTTACCATTTAAGTTATTGCTTTATTATACTGTATGTATATATACATATATACACACAAAAGGTGCACAGATTTATACATACTGTATATGTGGCACCCCAGGAGTCTGGTTGCCACAATGGCATTGCCTCTCTCACAGGGGGTGATGTCATGCCTGGAAGCAAGGAGGGGTCCCCTTATCAGGTAACACCAGCATCCAACACTTTTCCTACTCCAGACCAGAAGGGGGAGCTCTAACACCCGGTTTCAGGGGAGCTTCCCTATAAGTTCTGGCCTGGAGGCAGAGTTAGTGAGTAGAGATGAGCGGTGTTCAAGTCGAACTGTTCGCCAATTTCAAATTCGAGCTGTTTTGGGCGGTGTTCGAGTCGTTCGACGAACCCGAACAATTTGCTTAAAATTCGGCTGTTCGAGTTTCTGTTCGATAACTGTTCGTTCACCAAAAGCCTAGCTTGATTTGCACATTAAAACTGTTTATCATTGGTAATGGACTGTTTCAGTGTATAGTGGGAGGGGGGGGGGCGGGGGATAGATCTGTGCTGAAATAACGCCGATCTCCATTTTTTTTTTCCTTCCCGCATTTACAGAGGGGCGGTGCAGTCTCTCAGCCTATCAGCAGTGCACACACACACAGCAATGCGCATGTGATGCAGACAAGCAAGGGCATGTGTCATTGGCTGTGTATGTCACATGTCACTCCTTGCCCAATGAGAACCAGCCATTTGCCCCCTTCGTCACCATTTCCTCACTGCTGCAGCTTAGTGTTAGACGGCACCGCTGCTGCTGTGAGCGCTATACAGTCAAAGAGTCTTTTTTTGCCAGCGAATTTTCTGAGAGATAGGTTTAGGGAGTCGGGAGTTGGGACTAGTTGTAATATCAGCCCTTTTCAGGGTAGGTTACAGCAGTTCATAGCACTGTTTGCCAGGCAGGTCTGAGCCAGTGCTGTGAAAGTGTTAGTCACAGCATTTGGTGTAATCTAGCTCAGCCAATCCTTTTGGGCTAGTAGCATTGTCTGATAGTCATCTGAGTAGCCCGCCTGTGAAGCTAGCTACACCGCCTGTGTATCTCAATTTTTACTGCATCTAACCCAGTAAATCCTTTTGGAGTTTTGGGCTTAGTAGCAGTGTCTGCACGTCAGCAGAGTAGCCCGCCTGTGAAGCTAGCTACACCGCCTGTGTATCTCAATTTTTACTGCATCTAACCTAGTAAATCGTTTTGGGGTTTTGGGCTTAGTAGCAGTGTCTGCACGTCAGCAGAGTAGCCCGCCTGTGAAACAAACTATACCGCCTGTGTATCTCTATTTTCACTGCATCTAATCTAGTTGATAGTTTGGGGCCTAGTAGCATTGTCTGCACGTCAGCAGAGTAGCCCACCTGTGAAACAAACTATACCGCCTGTGTATCTCAATTTTTACTGCATCTAATCCAGTTAATAGTTTTGGGCCTAGGAGCAGTGTCTGCACGTCAGCAGAGTAGCCCGCCTGTGAAACAAACTATACCGCCTGTGTATCTCAATTTTTACTGCATCTAATCCAGTTAATAGTTTTGGGCCTAGGAGCAGTGTCTGCACGTCAGCAGAGTAGCCCGCCTGTGAAACAAACTATACCGCCTGTGTATCTCTATTTTCACTGCATCTAATCCAGTTGATAGTTTTGGGCCTAGTAGCATTGTCTGCACGTCAGCAGAGTAGCCCGCCTGTGAAACAAACTATACCGCCTGTGTATCTCAATTTTTACTGCATCTAATCCAGTTAATAGTTTTGGGCCTAGGAGCAGTGTCTGCACTGTCCGACGAGCCCTGGTGCAATACGTTATGACGTATAGCCTGGGCCAACGAGCTCAAGAGGTGGGGCAAATCACGCTGCAGGAGTGGTCTCAGATCAGGGACCTATGCACCCTTCCGCACAGTTTTGAAATAGCAACGAAGATGTTTAGTGCTGACAATGCCATTATCAGCATGACCATTCCGGTGAATTACATGCTGGAGCACACCTTACACAGTGTTCAGAGTCAGGTGGTGGAACAAGAGGAGGAGGAGGAACAGGAGGAGTCGTATGCAGTAGGGATCGTATCTACAAGGTCAAGAAGGTTGGCAGCACCAAGGCGGCTGGCATTGGAGGCTGGGGGAGAGGGATTACTGAGGGCGCATGGTAGCAGCCAAACTGTTGAGGAAGGTGAAGCAGGCGAGGAAGAAGTGGAGGACGAACTGGCGCTGGGCATGGAAGACTCATCAGATGAGGGAGACCTTGATCAAATTTCTGTTGTGCGAGGTTGGGGGGAGAGGGCAGATGATGGAAGCATGATTCTCACCTCGCCACCACCAAGACAACAAGGACTTGGTCCTCCTGGATGCGCAAGACACATGAGTGCCTTCTTGCTGCACTACCTGCAACATGACCCTCGGATTGTCAGAATCCGAAGTAATGCCAACTACTGGGTTGCCACACTCTTAGATCCCCGGTACAAAAGCAAATTTGGCGAAATAATTCCTGCCATAGAAAGGGATTCACGCATGCAGGAGTATCAGCAGAGACTGTTACAGAATCTAACATCTGCTTTTCCACAAAACACCAGTGGTGCACGTAGTGAATCTCTGAGTTCTAGCTTGCCAACCGTGGGACTATCGAGTCATCACTCAAACCGTAACAGTAACATCGTATCTGGTGGCAACAGCAATTTTTTCCAATCGTTTCAAGATTTTTTTAGACCATCCTTTGCAAGGCCACAGGAGACAAGAAGTCTGACGCACAGCCAACGCCTAGAGAGGATGGTACAAGAGTATCTCCAAGTTAACATCGATGCCATGACTGTGGAACTGGACCCTTGCTCATTTTGGGCTTCCAATCTTGAAAAATGGCCTGAGCTCGCCACTCACGCCTTGGCGATCTTGTCGTGCCCCGCAGCCAGCGTTCTCTCTGAACGTGTGTTCAGCGCTGCTGGTGGTGTGCTGACAGATAAGCGCACGCGGCTGTTCAGTGACAATGTAGACAGACTAACTTTCATCAAGATGAACAAATCCTGGATCAGCAAGGACTTTTCTACCCCTGTGTCATCTTGGGGAGACTAAAAGCTTGATGATTTTTGAAAATCACCTCACCAACTGTTTTAAAAAACTCTGGCGAAATTGATGCCACTTAAGTGGTGTCTATGGCCGAATTTTGGGAAAAAATGGACACTCTTTGATTTAGTCTCCTCGCTGAGTTTTACATGACATTGCCATCGTCAATTCCAGGTGGGTGGGGTCGTTCGCAGAGTTGTTTACTCATACTATGGCCTGGGATTCAGAGGTCTGCTCCAAAGCTTCAGTGTCTGCTAGTCAGCAGAGTAGCCCAGCCACCCACCGCCTGTTTACCTAAGTACTATTTTTAACAGCATCTGGCCCAGGAAATCCTTTGGGGCCTAGTAGAATTTGGTGCTACTCAGCAGCGTACTTCACCCATGAAGCAAGCTACATCGCCTGTTTACCTAACTATTATTTTGTAACGGCATCTAGCCCAGGAAATCCTTTTGGGCCTAGTAGAATTTAGTGCAACTCAGCAGCGTACCCCACCCTTGAAGCAAGCTACACCGCCTGTTTACCTAACTACTATTTTGTAGTGGCATCTAGCCCAGGAAATCCTTTTGGGCCTAGTAGAATTTGGTGCAACTCAGCAGAGTACCCCACCCATGAAGCAAGCTACACCGCCTGTTTACCTAACTACTATTTTGTAACGGCATCTAGCCCAGGAAATCATTTTGGGCCTAGTAGAATTTGGTGCAACTCAACAGCGTACCCCACCCATGAAGCAAGCTACACCACCTGTTTACCTAATTACTATTTTGTAACGGCATCTAGCCCAGGAAATCCTTTTGGGCCTAGTAGAATTTAGTGCTACTCAGCAGCGTACCCCACCCATGAAGCAAGCTACACCGCCTGTTTACCTAACTACTATTTTGCAACGGCATCTAGCCCAGGAAATCCTTTTGGGCCTAGTAGAATTTAGTGCTACTCAGCAGCGTACCCCACCCATGAAGCAAGCTACATCGCCTGTTGATCTAATTACTAATTTTTAACTGATCTAGCCCAGGAAATCGTTTTGTACCTAATAGCATTTTGTGCTACTCAGCAGAGTACCCCACCTATGAAGCAAGCTACACCGCCTGTTTACCTAAGCACTATTTTTTAATGGCATTTGGCCAAGGAAGTCCTTTTGGGCCTAGTAGCAATTTCTGCTACTCAGCAGAGTACCCCACCCATGAAGCAAGCTACACCGCCTTCTTTCTTTCTCAATCTAACCCCTCGGCTCTGGGGTGTTCACTCTCCCTCCAGCTCTCTCCTCCTCACAGGTGGACTACCGCGTGTTTTCACACTGTGGCGAATCTTTTGGGCCCAGGCATAAGAAGTCGTCGAGGTAATGGATAATATGTGCCGCCTTACAAATGTCCATGACGACACATTCGAGGAAGCAACTAAACGCCTCAAATACTGAGCAAGATATGGAGCACCCCATGGGCAAACAGCGATCTATGTAGTATGCTCCTTCACAGAAGCATGCCCAATGGGAGGACACTATTCGGAGGCACAGGTAGTAACCGGAACGCCCACTCAATGTCTGTTTTGGCCATTAGGGTGTCCCTTCCCAACTTCTTGACCCACCTGATTGCCTCGTCAAAGGAGGTACAGTACATAGTACTGTACTTGGTTCCGCATCAATGTTGTCGTTTACTGACCTGCCCCTTGGATATGACAAATGGTGGATTAGTCTGAATGTATTGAGTTCATTTTTTGGCACAACTCCCAACGGGGGTACCACTACGTCTTCTAAGGAAAGTGTTCTGAATGGACCCGCCGCCATTCTACCTAAAGATATTTCTTCCTTTTTTTTTTTTGTCAAGACGTCTGGGTGTTGGTAGAGTGAGTTTAGATTTTTACTCCAGCCTTTCTTAACTTTAGAAGGGCATGACATGCCTATATCTGTGTTTCCTCCTCCTTTTACTCCTTCACCTCTTTTCTTTTCGCATGACTATGTGTAGTTGTGACTTTTTCATGTGTTTGTTGTGTCTTCTGAGCAGTTTGTCAGCTTTTGGACACCTTTTAAGGTGTTTTCTATGTGTTTTCCATGTGTTTGTATGTGTTTGTGTTTGCCTGCCATTGGTTTCAATGGGGTTCAACGGTGTTCGTCGAACTTTTGACGAAGAGTTCGTCGAACATGTCCCTGTTCGACGAACCGAACCGAACCCGAACACTAGGGAGGTGGCTCATCTCTATTAGTGAGTCTAGCAAGTAGCCTGAGAGTGAGAGGAGAGAAGTCGAGGAGAACCTGGGGAGTGGAGCTGTAACCAAGCTCACCCCAGAAGAGAGCACTGACAAAGAGGACGCCAGAGTCCTTGTCTGTGTGGATGCTGTACGCCCCGACAGCCGAATCTGGAGGGCAGGGAACTGCAAGCTCCCTGGCCACACCGAACACCCGGAGGCACCACAGCAGACCAAGAGCCGGGGCTGTCAGTGAAAAGGCAGTGCCTGTGATAGGCTCACGCTGTCTGCCATACAGGTTAGAAGCAACACGCATTAGAAGAACATGAATAGAGCTTAAAGCAGCAAGGACCTCAGAGAATAGCGCAGAAGGAAGGCCTCCAAACCCACCTGGCTAGGTGGATCCTAAGTTACTTTCAGGCTGTTACCTGTGCCCTGGACTGCACCTGCAACTAACAAGTAAAGGTAATGGAAACTGCAATCCTTGTGTCCTCCAGTCATTTCCCGCATCCTCAGTCCTGCACCCCATCGTCTACGATCCCTTACCAACTGTACCGGTAGCCCTGGGGCCCCGCTTCACCTGTGGGGAGCAGAACCATCCCAGCTGCATCACCATGGGCCCCAGTGGTCCCCTTAAGCAGCGTCGGCCATCCATTGCCAAACACCACAGGAGTCGTCACAAGCTAACTCCCTATAGACTTTATTTCCCCTTTATTTCATTAATGTCATTGGACGCCCAGGACAACAGACCGGGTCACTGCTGCCATGACAACCTCCTGAAAAACAGTCGGACCGAGCCCGAGAACCCCACGGCCTTAGCGGGCACTCCATATATAAAAGCCATACATAACTTTCATATATAAATATAGAAAAGACATGCATAATGTACATATATATATACAAGAGGCATGCAGTATATAACCTACAAATATACAGAACCTGTATGCCTTTTGGTGGTTTGTATCCTTACCCTCCTCCTTGCCATTTCTTAAAAATTAAGACATGTACTGTACATGTATGGCTTTGATCAAATAATTTTGTTTTCCCATTTGCTGACTGTGCATGATTTATTTTTTTGGATAAGTTGTTTAGAAATAGAAAAAGCCATGTTGGCAGTTTGGCCTCCTGGTGAGCTTGTGCTTATCGACAGCAGACAATCAGAACATGCCGAGCTGCAGTATAAAGAATCACACAAGGACAAAGCAACAGCTTGAGACTGCGATTACACAAAAAGTGCACTTTACACCATGTTAGACTCACTTTAGGGCAAATTTACAAACAGGTTTTGTAAAAATCTTGGCAAAAACCTCTGATTTAGCCGCGCCATGGGATGGCCTAAGCTCTATAGAAAATAGAAGGCAGGTAAGATTTGGCACTACTCATACATCAGTACTGACAGCTTTTATTTTACAACTTTTTTCATTCTAATACTTAGACTTTAGAGCTCTCCTTCAGCTAAAATTTGTTTGTTAAAAATGTAGTTATTCCAAATTTTTCTTTTTCGGAAGACCCAGAGTGCTGAGTAACAGCGATGGAGGGAGATGTAATTGGTGACTTGTTGGATATCACCCAGCTTTCCAAGAAACCAAAATGACAAAGATACAGCTGAATGGGATTTTCAGCCACACGGTAGAAGAGGACATCTCAAGGACTTATAACTACCAGTGAATGTCTAATTTTAGGTGGACATTTTCCTTATCAGATACATCCGTCACTGCATCAGGATGAGGTAGCAATAAGAAAAATAAAATGTTCTCGCTCTTTTAGTTTTGTATAGTTTTTTTTTTTTTCAATGCAAACACGCCAGCTTCAAACAGCAGCCTTCTGCCGTACTGCGCAGAAATCCATAGCACGAGCAGCACTGCATATATATCTCCCACTGCTCTGCAGCACGCACACAGAGCTGCATCTGTTCACCGTGCCCAAGGACAGAGCTAGGTCACCGTTTCTGAGTTAAGGCAGGAGATAGAGGAGCGGCTTTATGATGATGCCTCACGCTTTAAACATTTGGGAAATCATGTCTGGATAGATGGAACAGAAAGTTAAACCCGCTTAAATGAAAAATTCTCATTATTTAATTGCTAAAGCTGTAGGTGGAATTAAAAAGTAGATTTTCAGGAGGCAAGGCTGCAAAACGCAGTTTGTCCATGACATGCAAGCAAATGAAGGTTATTTATTACACATTATTTATATTTCAACAGTTAGATACTTTAGGTCAGAGTGAGCAACACAGACTGAAGGCGATGGAGCAGCAGGGCAGGACTTGCCAGACAACACATGGATTAGTGATGACCAGGATAGCGGGGTATGCAGGATTGCAGTTAGACAAGTGGAGCGCCCCCGTAGGGCTATGGGGTACTCGGTACCAGGCCCTTCGGTTCTCAAAGGGGGATGTCACGGTGGCTGACCCGGTCCGTGGCCCTAGGGATGTCCGTTGATAAATGGGGGAAAGATCTTTAAAAGGATAATTTTCGTGACGCCATCTGTGGTATTCGGTCAGGTTGAGCGACGCTGCTTAGGGGTCCACTGGGGTGATGTAATGGCAGCTAGATGGTATACCTTCCCACAGGTGAAGTATGTTCCCAGGGCTTCCCAGTGTAGATGATGGATGGTGTGAGGCGCAGTGAAGAACGAGGACACAAGGTTGCAGTCTCTTTACCTTTACTGAAGGCTTCAGCATCCACAGTCCAGGGTACCGACCACAGGGTAGGCTGAATCCGGCTGGTCTGAAGGCAAATCCAGAGTCCCCTTATCCAGGTGTAAATCAGTTGCCTTCCTCTAGCACCTGGGTGTTGTAGTACCTCCCTGCTGAGCGTCTCGGTAAGGTCCTCACAACTGTTGTAGATGTTCTCGATGTTATGTTTCTCTCTCTGTCCCCCTAATGGTAAGGATAGGACAAACCCATATGACTGGTGGCCTGAGGCTTTTTACAGGGACTCTAGCAAGCCCCGGCCCCCACAGTTGCCTCCGTGCCTCCTGGGTATAGGTCGGGCAACTAATATGGAATTAGCTGTCCTGCCGGTCTCTGGAGCAAGGTTTGGAGACAATGACTGCCTCGGTGTTCCGGCTACCGGATCCTGCGCCTCAGAAAGGAGGCAGCCTTCTGGTTTCCTCCCCTTTTGCTATGACTTAGTTTCTCACTCTCTACAATACAATTCTCTTCCAATGTCTCTTTCTTAGGATGCTGCCGCACGTCGGGCAGGCGCAGCTCTGTGGCCTTCTGTCTAGGCCTCTGACAGGATCCCACCCCTGTCAGGGACCCACTACCTGAGCGGAGCTCAGATAGCAGCTAACTGGGTGAAGCCCAGCTCGCTTCTGCCTGACTTCCTATCCAGACCACCAGTTTTACCTAATTGTGAAGAGTGCCCTAATAAATAGGAGCATAGCTCCCCCTGGCGGACTGGAGTGTGAAGTGTGTTGTGTTGTTTGTGATACCTGGTAAAGAGATCTCCTTTATTGCCTTCAGACGTAACATCACTCCCCCTGGTGGAAGAATGACATTACTGCAACAACCAGGACCCTGGGGCGCTCCACAAGTGGAACAGTGTTATGACCTGGTGGTTAGGAGCACCCGAAGTGACCTGATGGTTAAAACAGAAAACCTGGGACAAGCTCTGAGGAAGTGGTAACTCTACTGACCGCAATCCCTAATCCTATCACACACACTAGAAATAGCCGTGGAGCGTACCTAACTCTCCCTAGACGCCTCTTCACAGCCTAAGAGCTAACTACCCCTAAAGATAGAAATAGCAGCCTACCTTGCCTCAGAGAAATTCCCCAAAGTAAAGGTAGCCCCCCACAAATATTAACTGTGAGTTAAGAGGGAAGTGACAAACACAGGAATGAAACAGATTTTAGCAAAGGAGGCCGCATCTTCTCTAGAAAGACAGAGGATAGGAAAGGGAACTATGCGGTCAGTATAAAAAACTACAAAAACCACACAGAGTGTGCAAAAAGACCTCCACACCGACTCACGGTGTGGAGGTGCAGCTCTGCACCCCCAGAGCTTCCAGCTAGCAAGGAAATATCATAATAGCAGGCTGGACTGAAACATAGCATGTACTGAAAAATATATTCAAAAACCAATGAACAGCAAATGACTAGCAAGGACTTAGCTTCTGCTGGAGTAGTCAGGTCATCTGAGAATTCCAAGAGAGATCTGAACCAGTACTGAGACATTGACAGCTGGCATGGACTAATGACCTGGGCAGAGTTAAATAGGGAAGCCAGCAGCAGCAATAAACGAGGGCAGCTGAGAAAGCCAACCTCAAAGATCAGCAGTTCCACTCAAAGCCAACGGAGGGTGTACAAGGACAGAACTCACCAAAGTACCATTCACGACCACAGGAGGGAGCCCGAGAACGGAATTCACAACAGTACCCCCCCCTTGAGGAGGGGTCACCGAACCCTCACCAGAGCCCCCAGGCCGATCAGGACGAGCCAAATGAAAGGCACGAACCAAATCGGCAGCATGGACATCGGAGGCAACAACCCGGGAATTATCCTCCTGACCATAGCCCTTCCATTTAACCAGGTACTGAAGCTTCCGTCTCGAAACACGAGAATCTAAAATCTTCTCCACCACATACTCCAACTCCCCCTCAACCAACACCGGAGCAGGAGGATCAACGGAAGGAACCATAGGCACCACATATCTCCGCAACAACGACCTATGGAACACATTATGGATGGCAAAAGAAGCTGGAAGGGCCAAACGAAACGACACAGGATTGATAATTTCAGAAATCTTATAAGGACCAATGAAACGAGGCTTGAACTTAGGAGAAGAAACCTTCATAGGAACATAACGAGAAGACAACCAAACCAAATCCCCAACACGAAGTCGGGGACCAACACAGCGACGGCGGTTAGCAAAACGTTGCGCCTTCTCCTGAGACAACGTCAAATTGTCCACCACGTGAGTCCAAATTTGTTGCAACCTGTCCACCACAGAATCCACACCAGGACAGTCAGAAGGCTCAACCTGCCCTGAAGAAAAACGAGGATGAAAACCAGAATTACAAAAAAAAGGCGAAACCAAAGTAACAGAACTAGCCCGATTATTAAGGGCGAACTCGGCCAATGGCAAGAAGGTCACCCAATCATCCTGATCAGCAGAAACAAAGCATCTCAGATAGGTTTCCAAGGTCTGATTGGTTCGTTCGGTTTGGCCATTTGTCTGAGGATGGAACGCTGAAGAAAAAGACAAATCAATGCCCATCTTAGCACAAAAGGACCGCCAAAACCTAGAAACAAATTGGGAACCTCTGTCCGACACAATGTTCTCCGGAATGCCATGCAAACGAACCACATGCTGAAAAAATAATGGAACCAAAGGAGGAAGGCAATTTAGGCAAGGGTACCAAATGGACCATCTTAGAAAACCGATCACCACCCAGATGACAGACATCCTTTGAGAGACAGGAAGATCAGAAATAAAATCCATGGAAATATGTGTCCAGGGCCTCTTCGGGACAGGCAAAGGCAAAAGCAACCCACTGGCACGAGAACAGCAAGGTTTGGCCCGAGCACAAGTCCCACAGGACTGCACAAAAGAACGCACATCCCGTGACAAGGAAGGCCACCAAAAGGACCTGGCAACCAAATCTCTGGTACCAAAAATCCCAGGATGACCAGCCAACACTGAACAATGAACCTCAGAAATAACCCTACTAGTCCATCTATCAGGGACAAACAGTTTCTCCACTGGGCAGCGGTCAGGTCTATCAGCCTGAAACTCCTGCAGCACCCGCCGCAAATCAGGGGAGATGGCAGACAGAATCACCCCCTCTTTAAGAATACCAGCCGGCTCAGGGACTCCCGGAGAATCAGGCAAAAAACTCCTAGAAAGGGCATCAGCCTTCACATTCTTAGATCCCGGAAGGTATGAGACCACAAAATCGAAACGGGAGAAAAACAGTGACCATCGAGCCTGTCTAGGGTTCAACCGCTTGGCGGACTCGAGGTAAGTCAGATTCTTGTGATCAGTCAGGACCACCACGCGATGTTTGGCTCCCTCAAGCCAATGTCGCCACTCCTCAAATGCCCACTTCATAGCCAACAACTCCCGATTGCCGACATCATAATTACGCTCGGCAGGCGAAAACTTTCTAGAAAAGAAAGCACACGGCTTCATCAAGGAGCCATCAGAACTTCTCTGAGACAAAACAGCCCCTGCCCCAATCTCAGAAGCATCAACCTCGACCTGAAAAGGGAGCAAAACATCTGGCTGATGCAACACAGGGGCCGAAGTAAAACGACATTTAAGCTCCTGAAAGGCCTCAACGGCCGCAGGGGACCAATTCACCACATCAGCGCCTTTCTTCGTCAAATAAGTCAAAGGCTTAACCACACTAGAAAAATTAGCGATGCAGCGACGGTAAAAATTAGCAAAGCTCAGGAACTTCTGGAGACTCTTCACAGATGTAGGTTGAGTCCAATCATAAATGGCCTGAACTTTAACAGGATCCATCTCAATAGTAGAAGGGGAAAAAATGAAGCCCAAAAAGGAAACCTTCTGAACTCCAAAGAGGCATTTAGAGCCCTTCACAAACAACGCATTAGCACGAAGGACCTGGAACACCATCCTGACCTGCCTTACATGAGACTCCCAATCATCTGAAAAGACCAAAATATCATCCAAATATACGATCATGAACCTATCCAGATACTTTCGGAAGATGTCATGCATAAAGGACTGAAACACAGATGGAGCATTAGAAAGCCCGAATGGCATCACCAGGTACTCAAAATGGCCCTCGGGCGTATTAAATGCTGTTTTCCATTCATCGCCCTGTTTAATACGCACAAGATTATACGCCCCTCGAAGGTCAATCTTGGTAAACCAACTAGCCCCCTTAATCCGAGCAAACAAATCAGACAACAGAGGCAAAGGGTACTGAAATTTGACCGTGATTTTTGTTGTGAACTCTGTTTTTGGGTTCCCTCTTGTGGTCACAAGTGGTACTGTGTGAGTGCTGTCTTTGGGCTCCCTCTGGTGGCTCTTTGTGTCATTCTGCAGGTCTGAGGCTGGTTCAGCTGTTTCGTTATCTGTTAGCTGTTTCCTATTTAGCTCACCTGGACTTTCAGTGGTTGCCTGCTGTCGATGTATTCAGTGCTATTTTGATCTCTCCTGAATCCCTTCGTTATCAGTCTCGCCAAGAGAAGCTAAGTTTCTGTTTGGTTGTTTTTTGCTCTTCAGTGTTCAATATGTTTCTTGGTTATTTATTTGTCCTTGTCCAGCTTGCTAATGTGTGATTTCCTTGCTTGCTGGTAGCTCTAGGGGGCTGCGTTTCTCCCCTCACACCGTTAGTTGGTGTGGGGGTTCTTGTATTCTCAGCGTGGATATTTTGTATAGGGTTTTTTACTGACCGCACAGTTCCCTGCCTGTCTTCTGCTATCTAGTATTAGTGGGCCTCATTTGCTGAATCTGTTTTCATTTCTACGTTTTGTATTTTCCCCTTACCTCACCGTTATTATTTGTTGGGGGCTTCCTATATCTTTGGGGTCATTTCTCTGAGGCAAGTGAGGTCTTACTTTCTCTATAGGGGTAGCAAGTTTCTCAGGCTGCGTCGAGACTTCCAGGAATTTAGGCACGTTCACCGGCTACCTTTAGTGTGTTTGTTAGGATCAGGTTTTGCGGTCAGTCCAGTTACCACCTCCCTAGAGCTCGTTCTATGTTCAGTAACTTAGCTAGTTCATTCTGTGATCCTCAGCCACTAAGGATCATAACAGTACAGCAGGCCAAAAAAGTGTTTAATGCATCGCAGAAGTGGGATAAGAGAAGTCCTGAGTACAATTTTTTTTTTTTCCTCTCCCTTTGCTGCAGTTTGTCCAGCTTCTCTCATCCCCTTAATCTCTGGGTGGCTTTGAGTTCAGCTGCAGACATGGATATTCAGAGTCTGACTTCTAGTGTGGATCATCTTGCTGCAAGGGTGCAAAGCATTCAGGATTTTGTTGTTCACAGTCCTATGTCTGAGCCAAAAGTACCTATTCCTGAGTTGTTTTCTGGAGATAGATCTAGGTTTCTGAATTTTAAGAATAATTGTAAATTATTTCTTTCTTTGAGACCTCATTCCTCTGGTGATTCCGCTCAGCAAGTTAGAATTGTTATCTCCCTGTTACGTGGCGACCCTCAGGATTGGGCTTTCTCCCTGGCGCCAGGAGATCCTGCATTGCTGAATGTGGATGCGTTTTTTCTAGTGCTTGGATTGCTTTATAAGGAACCTAATCTTGAGAACCAGGCAAAAAAAGGCCTTGCTGGCTCTCTCTCAGGGCCAGGATGAAGCTGAGGTGTATTGTCAAAAATTTCGGAAATGGTCGGTGCTTACTCAATGGAATGAGTGTGCCCTGGCTGCAAATTTCAGAGAAGGTCTTTGTGAAGCCATTAAGAATGTTATGGTGGGGTTCCCCACGCCTGCAAGTCTGAATGAGTCAATGGCTTTGGCCATTCAGATTGATCGGCGTTTGCGGGAGCGCAAATCTGCGCACCATCTGGCGGTGTTTTCTGAACAGAGACCTGAGTCTATGCAATGTGACCGAATTCTGACCAGAATTGAGCGGCAAGATCATAGACGTCAAAATGGGTTGTGCTTTTACTGTGGTGATTCAACTCATGTTATCTCAGCATGCTCTAAGCGCGTAAAAAAAATTGCTAAATCTGTCACCGTTGGTACTATACAGCCTAAATTCATTTTGTCTGTTACTTTAATTTGTCCTTTGTCTTCCTATTCGGTTATGGCTTTTGTGGATTCAGGTGCTGCCCTGAACCTGATGGATTTGCCGTTTGCCAGGCGCTGTGGTTTGGTCCTGGAGCCTTTGGAATTCCCTATTCCACTGAGGGGA